>NW_019154112.1:6300526-6516616 GCF_002288905.1 Enhydra lutris kenyoni
ACCTGAGCTGAAGGCAGCTCAGGTCATGATCCCAGCGTCCTGGGATCGAGTCCCACATCGGGCTCCTTGCTCGTCAGGGAGCCTGCTTCTCCCTCTGCCTCTGCCTGCCATTCTGTCTGCCTGTGCTCGCTCTCTCTCCCTCTCTCTCTCTCTGACAAATAAATAAATAAAATCTTTAAAAAAAAAATAAAAAAAAACAGTGTTTTCTCATTCTACCACTTTATCATCTTCTTAGTACATGATATAGTTGTAGCATGTGTTTATACTTTTCTAAGTGCATTATTTCATTTGATATTTATGACAGCTTAAAAGCAAAATATTACATCCACTAAGAAACTGAAAGTAGGAGGGGATGTACCCCCAATTTTGGGTGTCCTGATCCAGTGATTCCATCAGCAAACCCATATTGTAAGGCAAGGTTAGCAAAGATTTTCTGTAAAGGGCCATATAGTAAACATTAAGGCTTGTGGGCCATAAGATCTCTCTCAGCTCTTCAAATCTGCCCCTGGAGCTCAAATGGAAAATAGAAAACAGGGGCTGTGTTCCAATAAAGCTTTGTTTATGGTCCCTGAAATTTGCATTTCATGTAATTTTCACGTCATAAAATACTATTCTTCTGTTAATCTTTTTCAACTATTTCAATCATTCTTGGCTCAGGCCTTAGTTTGCCAACCCCTGCTGTAAAGTACTAAAGCTGGACAGCGGGTAAGCTTTGAAGACCCTTGCCCTAGAAGAAGTTAGACTCTATGGGGAAGACAGACAAGTAATTAACTGACTGAGAAAGGAAGATGAAAGTGTAATAGTACTGCACAAGTGAAGCATGGGGGCTTGGGCGGGATTTTATTGAGCAAAATAAGTAATCAAATTCAGCCAGGGGAGGAGGCAGCTTTTGAACTGGGTCTTGGGAAATGTGTAGGGTTTCCGTAGGTGGAGAAAGAGACATTAGGCCTTCCTGCATGAGAAAATCAGTTGAGCAAAAAGGCACAGATTTGGAAACTTAAAGGTGGGGGCGGGGCTGGTAATGACTGAAGTGGATCCAGTGGAACGTGATGCCAGAAATGCAGGTTGGCCGAATTTGAAATTTAGGTAATATCTATTGCATGGAACCTGAATGATAGCATTTCTGGACATATTGCAAAAGAGGATAGCACCTGTTGGCCAAGGAAAACTGCATCCCAGTTTCCTCTCCACTCTACTTGAGAACAAAGGGAGAGTTGGGGCAGACAGTGAGGCCCTGGAGCCTGAGGGTTCTGCTAGCTCAGGAAAATCTCCCGTGATTTAGAAAAGACAGGAGAGCTGTGGTGGCTGATGAGAAGTCCCAGAATTGGCAAAACACTCTCCACAAGAAAGTAAACTCTATGAGGGTAGGAATCCTGTTTGGATTTTCCTTGAGGTATCCTCAGTGTCTAGCGTAGTATCCAGCACCTAGGAGGTGCTTAAATATTTGTCTGTTCAAAGAATAAATGATGTGCAGTTTATGAGAAAGTTCTGGACGAGAGAGAGAAAACACTGAGCCGGACAACGTGAAACTGTGCTAATAACCCAAATGCGATACTGCAGATTCATTAAGAAGGAAATAAGTTTAACTTGGCATAAATTCTTCATACCTATTCTGGCTTTGAGTGATCACTGCTTCTTTCCCTAAGAGCTTATTGTTTAATAACTCATTCGAGAATTTTTCCAGAGTCATTGTCAAGTTCACTGGATTGAGTTCCCTCAATTGACCATTTCTCCCTTTTTTGTATTTTTCCCCTTTCTCTCAGCATGTTCAGTTCTCCACACTTTTTCTAAAATCTGTATAGTTGTTCATCTGAGCTAGTTTGCCCCCCCCCCCATTCTAAAGCCCATGCCTTTTTAAGTAAGAAACTGCTCAGTCAGTTAAGCATCTGCCTTGGGCTCAGGTCATGATCCCCGGGTCCTGGGATGCAGTCCTGCATCAGGTTCCTTGCTCAGCTGCGAGCCTGCTTCTCCCTCTGCCTGTTGCTCCCCTTGCTTGTGCTGTCTCTGACAAATAAAATTTTAAAAAAAGAAAGAAAACCCCAGATGAACATAGGAGGAAAAAAAGAAAGAAAGAAAGGCAAACCAGGAGACAGACTCTTAACTATAGAGAACAAACAAAGTTACTGAAGAGGAGGTGGGCAGGGGGTTTGGTTAGGTGGGTGATGGGTGATAAGAAGTGTACTTGTGATGAGCCCTGGGTATTGTATGTAAGTGATGAACCACAGAAATCTACATCTGGAACTGATATTACACTGTATTTTAACTAACTGGGATTTAAATAAAAACTTGAAAAAATAAAAAAATAAAGCCTCTGCCTTTTTTGTGCTTCTTACTTTAAACATAACTTTAAAAATCATTCCCCACCCTCTCATCCCCAATTTCACAGGGCTTGTCCCATTCTGGATTTCATCCTTCCTCTTCAAGTGGTGAAGCATGCATATCCCTCTTGCACAACTGTTTTTCTCAAGTTCTTTTAAAAGTAGAATTATTTGGAAAACTGTTCAGGAGCAGTGTCAGAATTTAATTTCTGAAAAGATCCCATTCCCTGTGAGCTAATTTATTTATTTATTTTTACAATTTTTTTTTAAAGATTTTATTTATTTGACAGACAGAGATCACAAGTAGGCAGAGAGGGAGGCAGAGAGAGGAGGAAGCAGGCTCCCCACTGAGCAGAGAGCCCTATGCGGGGCTCCATCCCAGGACCCAGGATCACGACCTGAGCCGAAGGCAGAGGCTTTAACCCACTGAGCCACCCAGGTGCCCCATGTGAGCTAATTTATTAAGACTTCCCTGGGACTGTCCCCTAATGCTTCTTGGAAGTTTCTGAAATTTGATCACCTAAAGTTTAGGACACATGTTTCATCAAACCCAACATTCCCTGCTTTGGTTACCACAAACTATTAACACTTTGTCCTAAGTTTTGATCTGAATTAAGTCGAAAAATATCATTTCCCTTTTATGGCTTCCCTTTTGTCTTGTGAGATGAAATGGACAGCAGAACAAAATGAAAATACATTGGATGCTTTACTTTTCAGATTCCCAGTAGATGTCTGCACGATTGAAGAACCCCAACAGAATTTTACATAGTTTTGTGAAGTATATTAGGAAAACAATTATATCCTAGGCTGGAGTTACAAGAAACACATGGCACATTCAACAGAAAAATTGAAGATAATTGAATGAAGGGATTGAGGTGTGGGTAGGGTTAAGGGAAACCAAGAAGGAATGGTGAGGCGTCCAAGGACTAGCAATAGTGGGAGTCCTTACCACCCTTGGGCCTGAAAGGACAAGGGGTGGAGATGTTAACCAGAACCCAATAATACCTTGTATTAGTCTGCTTAGGGTTGCCATAACAAAGTATCACAAATTGTGTGGTTTAAACAACAGCAATTTATTGTCTCATGGTTCTGGAGGCTAGAAATCCAGGTGTCAGCAGGGGTGGTTCCTTCTGGGGCCTGTGAGGGAAGGATCTGTCCTCTTTCCTTGGCTTGTAGAGGATTCTGTGCCTCTTTATATTTTCTTCCTTCTATGTGTGTCTCAGTCTGTGTCCAAATTTCCTCTTTTCATAAGGACATCTGTCATAATGGATTAGGACGCATTCTAATGATCTCTTTTAACTTCTAATTCTTCTAACTTCTCTTTATTTTTTAAAGAAATTTTATTTATTTGTCAGAGAGAGAACAAGAGCATAAGCAGAGGGAGCAGCAAGCTGAGGGAGAAGCAGGCTCCCTGCTGAGCAAGGAGCCTGATGTAGGACTTGATCCTAGGACCCCAGGATCATGACCTGAGCTCAAGGCGGCCACCTCCGGTGTCCCTCTCTTTAACTTTAACCTTTGTAAAGATCCTATGTCCAAATAAGGTCACTTTCTGAAGTACTGGGGGTTAAGACTCCAATATATCTTATTTTGGTGGGAGGGGCTGGAGGGGACACAATTCAACCCCTATCAGAATTGTAGCGATAAGAAAGATCTGCTGGGGGTGCCTGGGTGGCTCAGTGGGTTGAGCCTCTGCCTTTGGCTCAGGTCATGATCTCAGGGTCCTGGGATCAAGCCCCACGTCGGGCTCTCTGCTCAGCAGGAAGCCTGCTTCCCCCTCTCTCTCTGCCTGCCTCTCTGCCTACTTGTGCTTTCTCTCTGTCTGTGTCCAATAAATAAAATCTTTAAAAAAAAAAAAAGAAGAAAGATCTGCTGGATGGCAGCTGTGCCCTTTAATAAAAGGACATAACCACTGTCCAGCAGGGAATTCAATGCCCAATTTCTTACTCCTCTCATCCTCTCAGGCCAGCTAGTGCCTCCCATTGAGTGAAACAACTGGAAGTAAGAAGGCAAGGGTGCATGGGTGATGCGGTCCGTGCAACCCAACCTCCCAGGGCACAGAGAGGGTGGAGAAGGGTGGAGGATTCATCTGGAGGGGCAAACAGAGACTATCCAGCACAGCCTGTCTGGGCAGTCTACAGCATACACCCAAAGTGGCTAGCACCTTCCAAGCAAATTTGCCAGCATTTTGGGCTCCCTGGAGAGGCTTGAGAACAGAAGCTGCTCGGAGATAACCCCCTTTCTGGCTTTTTTCCCCCTTCTTCCTCCTTTATAAAGCTTAAGCTTCAAAAAAAATAGTGCTGGAGTGAAGGGTTGGGGAGAGTAGGGAGAAGAGAAAAAAAACCTTGGCTTGGTGGAATGGGAAACTAAGTAAATTCTTCGAGGTCTCAGCTCTCTGTCCTTTTGGATGCTCTGCCCACAGCAGGAAAGTTGAGAGAGAAAGGAGATTCTCTAGCAATGGGCAGGTCCCAGACACTGGTGGTTCTAGAGGTAGGGAGAGCCCTTGCTCTGCTCCCTGCGTGCTCAGGGAGACAGCAGGTGTTGTAAACTGAAATGAGCTGATCACATCCAACGCTGCATTCTTTTTTGTCGGTAACCATACCTGCCAGAGAAGTCTAAAGCAATGAGGAGTTGCCAGCTTCTCATCTTCACTCCCAAAATATAAAGAAAAATGTTGCACACTAAAACCGGCCACACACATGCAACCTTTGTTAAACATTCATTAGCAGGCGGGCACAAAACAGCTCCTATGACTATGTAAGCTCTTTGACGTCTCTCCGGCCTTTTGGATGTTCTGGCCACTGCATGAATGTTTTACTGTTTTACTCAAGGTGGGATAACAGTATCACCGAGGCAGGACTTTGTCACCCGCAGAGCTGGCAGCAGGGAACCAGAGACGGAGTCTCCTTTATAATTAGTTATGCTGTTCCAATCCTGATCAACACCAGAGGCATCATCGGAAGCAGGTTTCCACTCGTGAAATGAGTTGCCTATTAATTTGTGTAATGGATGTTATTTAAAAAAAAAAAAAAAAAGCTGCCGTTGGCGGAATTTGCGTTAATCAATGATCCTGAACTCCTTTGTCGAAGCCGCCTTCTGATCGGAATGTTTACAAACCACTCCTGGCATGGGAATCACAGATTAGAATGTAAGCCGCACCTGGATGTTAACTATAAGTAGCACCTACAAATGTTATCCGGTCTTTGTCAGAAGTTTTAATATGCCCAAGTATTTTATTTTGAAAAAATGGATTTGTTTCTTGAAAAATGCCAATTAAAGAAAAAAAATGTGGAAGTCCAACACTAGAGGAATGGTTATCAAAGTTTTATAGCACATCCCCTCTAGGTGAGTTGATGAAACAGGGACCTAGGGACGCCTTTCTAAGGTTCTGTTAAGTACAAGAAGAACCACCTAGAGGGTCTATCTAGAGATGGATCTAGAGGATCAATCTTTCATTGATTCCCTGGGGGAATCCCGAATTTTTTTTTTCAAAGATTTTATTTATTTATTTCAGAGAGAGAAAGAGAGAGCATGAGAGGGAAGAAGGTCAGAGGGAGAAACAGACTCTCCGTGGAGCTGGGAGCCCGATGCGGGACTCCATCCTGGGACTCCAGGATCATGAGCTGAGCCAAAGGCAGTTGCTTAACCAACTGAGCCACTCAGGCGCCCCTTTAATATTTTAAGGCAAATTATAAACATCATGAGGTGGAAGCCAGGACAAGATGCTCTGTTATACTAAATATGTTCAAGGGGTGATGAAGACTTGGACCAGAAAAACAATCAGCTGGAGATTGTTTTTCTGGAGATCAAAGTATTTTCCCTATTTTCTGAGCAGTTCATAAACCTCCCAGGCTGTTATGGGACCCAAGGGAGAGGGAGTATATAACGACAGGTATTTAATTTCTCCAGCTTGGTTCCAGGATGAGACCGAAGGCAGGGTAGGAAATACATAGAAATGGCTTACATAGTTGAATTCTGATTTCTACCTGCTGTGCAACGTTGAATCTGTTTCACTTTTCCTTCTTTCAGATAGTGTCCACCATGCTCACCCTCGTGATGAACATTTATTGAGGACTCACTCACCTTTTGGCCAGGGCTATGAGAAGCAGAGAAGGAAAAAACCAACGCCTTGCCCTATGGGACTTAAGAGCTAACTCACGGAATAATTACTGTTTACTAGACACTGTTTACTAGACCCACAGCTGTCACACACTACCAAATAGGCGTTATTATCATCACCCGTGGCAGATAAGGAAACTGAGGCACAGCCAAGGTCACCCAAGCTAGTAAGAGGCAGGGTTTTGAATCTGGGCCGTAGGGCTCTTGAATCCACACTCTTGGCCACATACCTGTGTGTGTATATCACCTGTCTCATTTAGTGGGGGATGGACATATAGATAAATAATTCACATGGTGTATAATGGTAGAAGCACAGGGTACCATGGGAACACACACAAAAAGGCCCACTTAGCTCAGGGTCTGAAGAATGGTGTCTTTCCTGAATGAGATGACACCTGGACAGCGTTGGGGATCATGAATACGTGTCAGCTGGGAATAGAAGAGAGTGGAAAGGAAACTCCAGATAAGACAGCACGGTTTTGGGGAGTGGAGCGGGGGAGGCATAGACACCATAGAATAACTGGGGAGAATAAAATGCAAGGCGGGGGATGGGAGAGAGTTTGCTTCTCAGATATTTGTTGGGCCTCTTCTATGGGCAGGACTATAGCAAGTATAGAGCATCTGAGGAGCTTGAACTTGAACTTTCAAACATTTTGCTCCCTTACCCACTGAAATAACTTTTAAACTACCACCAGGCAAAACATTTAACGGACTAGAAACAGAGGGGTGGTACTTTCTCAATCTGATAAAAGGCATCTATGAAAACCCCACAGCTAACACCATATTTAATAGTAAGAGATTGAATGTCTTACTATTAGGGGACAAGACTGTCCCCTAAGATCAGGGATAAGACAAGGATGTCCATTCTCACTCCTTCTATTCCATAGTATACTAGAAGTACCAGCCAGGGTCACTAGGCAAGAAAATGAGGTAAAAGCATACAAATTGCAAAGGAAATTGATACTTTGAAATAAAAGTGTTACATCAGCTTTGAATGTCAACCTGATACCCACCAACATTCATTAATATATGTAAAAAAAAAAGTAAAATCGCTTTGTTAACTACAAGAAAGTTTACATTACTCCTTTGTCTCCTTGAGGTTGTGTTTCTAGTCCATTTTACTGTCACAGAAATTTATTCTCAAGTGATGTAATTTTATGCTTTCAAGTCTTTATTGAAAGTTGAAAATAGGGGTGCCTGGGTGGCTCAGTGGGTTAAAGCCTCTGCCTTCAGCTCAGGTCAGGATCCCAGGGTCCTGGGATCAAGCCCCGCATCAGGCTCTCTGCTCAGCCCGGAGCCTGCTTCCTCTTCTCTCTCTGCCTGCCTCTCTGCCTACTTGTGATCTCTGTCTGTCAAATAAATAAATAAAATCTTAAAAAAAAAAAAAGAAAGTTGAAAATAGAGCCACCCTATGACCCAGCAATTGCATTACTGGGTATTTACCCCAAAGATACAAATGTAATGATCTGAAGGGGCACCTGCACCCCAATGTTCATAGCAGCAGTGTCCACAATAGCAAAACTATGGAAAGAGCCCAGATGTCCATTGACAGATGAATGGATAAAGAAGACATGGTGTATATATACAGTGGAATATTTCTTGGCCATCGAAAAGAATGAAATCTTGCCATTGACAATGATGTGACTGGAACTAGAGGGAATTATGCTAAGTGAAATAAGTCAATCAGAGAAACAATTATCATATGATCTCACTCATAGGCAGAATTTAAGAAACAAGGCAGAGGAGCATACGGGAAGGGAGGGAAAAATAAAACAAGATGAAATCAGAGAGGGAGATAAGCCATAAGAGACTCTTAGCTATGGGGAACAAACTGAAGGTTGCTGGAGGGGAGTTGGGTGGGGGAGATTAGGTAACTGAGTGATGGACATTAAGGAGGGCACATGATGTAATGAGCACTGGGTGTTACATGCAACTGATGAATCACTGACCTCTACCACTGAAACAAATAATAAACTATATGTTAATTAATTGAATTTAAACGAAAGAAAAGGGAGGTATGAGTCAGGAATAAAATCTCACCTGGGGGGCGCCTGGGTGGCTCAATGGGTTAAAGCCTCTGACTTCAGCTCAGGTCATGATCTCAGCATCCTGGGATGGAGCCCTACATTGTGTTCTCTGCTCCCCAGGGAGCCTACTTCCCCATCTCTCTCTCTGCCTGCCTCTCTGCCTACTTGTGATCTCTGTCAAATAAATAAATAAAAATCTTAAAAAAAAATCTTACCTGGGCAAGAAAATAACTATAAAATATTGGAGTTGGAAATAAATTCCAAATGATTTACGATGAGAAAAAAAAGTCTTTATTTATTTATTTATTTATTTTTAAAAGATTTTATTTACTTATTTGACAGAGAGAGATCACAAGTAGGCAGAGAGGCAGGCAGAGAGAGAGGAAGGGAAGCAGGCTTCCCGCTGAGCAGAGAGCCGGATGCGGGGCTCGATCCCAGGACCCTGAGATCATGACCTGAGCCAAAGGCAGCGGCTTAACCCACTGAGCCACCCAGGCACCCAAAAAAAGTCTTTATTGATCATCCTATCATACTTCTCTACGACATAAATGTGCATTTACATTGAAATTTAATTTAAAAAAATTTTAAAGATTTTATTTACTTATTTTAGAGAGAGAGAGAGAACAGGAGTGAGAGGGAGAGGAAGAGAGAATCTGAAGCAGACTGAACTGAGTGCAGAGCCTGATGCAGGACTTGATCCCACAACCTCGTGACCTAAACCAAGAGTTGGGCACTTAACCAACTGAGCCACCCAAGTGTTCCTGAAATTTAACTTCTAAAAACATTTCCCGAGATCATAATCTTCTAAAAACTTTCTTACTTGTTGTTACAAGTATTCTTATTGCAGGATTAATCAAAATAACATACAATATCATTTTCTGATAAATGAAATTTTGTTGCAAATGCATCTCAGTAGAACAGTAGGTGATTTTTCTCAAGGAGTCCTGCATCATTCCATTCGTACTTCTTTTAGTAGTGGCCAAGAAAACTGACCCATATGAAACCAGTAGATGGGAATAGAAAGAGTTCTGCTATAGTAATAGAATGCTCAGAGTTCTTTTGGAACTCCTTTCAAATAATTTGCCAAAGATCATGCAGTAATCGCCACCAAAGCTTATTTTAATCCCTCATCAGCTGACAATTCCAGGAGGTCCTTATTCAATTTTGTCAAAATCAAATAATGGGAAACCATCTGACTTGCAGAAAGATGTGTTACCCAGTCATTCAAGTATTTACTTTCTCAATCCAGACACCAGTATTTCAATATGACCCTTTGTTTGGACCCCTGAAAGGAAGTCAGTCTCTGGGACAAAGGTTACCAGATACTATGGGCTTGTGTTTTTCCATGAGAATTTACAACATGTAGTTAAAGTCCTTCTTTTCTAATAAAAGAAAAATACACCTGTCTGAATTAATCCTTGCAAAATGCCGTTTTCCTCCTGGCTCAGATTTAGCTCCAAAATGGCATTTGATTACATAGCATGTAGGCCCTGTGAAACCACACTCAACATTTTTTGACACATTTGATCCGTAGTTGGCTTCTACAGAGGATAAAGTAGATAAAGGTAGAGGGAGAAGGTGGCCTAGTATTGGGGAAGGGGTTGACACTCCTCCCAATGCACAAATACATACACTGAAGCCGCTGCACAGGGTAATTCTTTATATTAACTGGGAACAAAGTTATTAGCTCATGGAATGCCTGAAATAAGTGGGAACCATTTTGCCATTTCACAAGCTAATTGTGACTCAGAAGAGGACACAACCAACCTGTCTTGCGGTCACGTAGGCAGAAACAACGTCAGGTATCTGGAGGCACCTGTGCCTATGTTAACCGACGGGGAGCTTGGGAAGTCTATCCACCCACTGATTACATACACTGCCTCAAGTCTGATTTGCTCCCGACTATAGGAAATCCCCGTTGCAGGGGAGCGATGGGCCGCTACAAAGTGAAAGCCCTTCTTGAAGGGAAAGCTGCCGGAACATTTTTGCTCAGGGACTCTGCACAAGAGGACAACCTCTTCTTGTGAGCTTCCGCCCCTGCGGCAGATCCCGTCGTGCCCAGATTGAACAGCGGAAACACAACCTTAGTTTTGATGCTAATGACCTGTGTGTGTTTCGCGCCTCGGCTGTAACAGGATGCTTGGAACATTTAAAAGATCCCAGTTCTTGCATGTATTTTGAACCACTGTTTCCTGTATCACCAGACAGGACTTTCCCTTTCAGCCTGCCATTATCTGCCATGCAGTAATCCGCAGACGAACTACATGTAATGGAATTGATGGGCTTTCTTTATCATTAATGTTACAGAGTTTTTAAAAAGAGTATCCTTATAGGAACGCCTGGGGGAACCCCATGGGTTGAATGTCAGACTCTTGGTTTTGGCTCAGGTCCTGATCTCAGTGTCCTGAGATTGAGCCTTCGTCAGTCTCTGCGCCCAGCGGTGTCCGTTACAAATTCTCTCTTCCACTCCCTGTATCACTCCCTCGCTTGCACTCGCTCTTAAATAAATAAATCTTTAAAAAAGGGGGGGGGCACCTGGGTGGCTGAGTGGGTTAAAGCCTCTGCCTTTGGCTCAGCTCATGATCCCAGGGTCATGGGATCGAGCCCAGCATCTGGCTCTCTGCTCAGCGGGGAGCCTGCTTCCTCCTCTCTCTGCCTACTTGTGATCTCTGTCAAATAAGTAAATAAAATCTTAAAAAAAAAACCAAAACCCAATTCTTAAAAAAAAAAAGTATCATTATAAACAAAAAGTTAAGAGAGAACTCTGCTGTTCTCAAAGGGCATTAACTAGATCCACTTTTATGTGCCCCAGAGAGTCTACCGACAGTAAGCACACATATCACCTTTAGGCGTTTTCAGTACAATATATAAGCATAGTGTGAGTATCTGCCAGATGTGACCTGCTGTTACTTAGATAAGTGTGGTGCCTATTGAGACAACAGAGGAGCTACAGGTACAGGCATTCAGTAGGGCTACAAAAATATTTTGCCGATTTAACTAACAGTTTGGTTTTTAATGTTTGTGGTAATTGAGTGAGGTAATTCCGGGACATTTGCGAAGAAGAATTCTATTTCTTACTGAAGAGTGAATTATTAATATTGGAGGAGTGTTTCAACGGAATGACTCATTTTTAAGTTTGTTTAATTAAGAATTTTTCTATAGGGGCGCCTGGGTGGCTCAGTGGGTTAAGCCGCTGCCTTCGGCTCAGGTCATGATCCCAGGTCCTGGGTTCAAGCCCCACATCGGGCTTTCTGCTCAACAGGGAGCCTGCTTCCTCCTCTCTCTCTGCCTGCCTCTCTGCCTACTTGTGATTTCTCTCTGTCAAATAAATAAATAAAATCTTTAAAAAAAAAAAAGAATTTTTCTATAAACTTTTGAAAGCAGCGATGCTTGGAGTTCTGTAAATTAAGCACTGGAAGTCCAAAAAATAATCTTCCTTTTAGAAAAAAAGTGCAGTCTTCTGGCCACAAGGGCATAGTAGAGTTTTTAGAAAACTTTTAGAAAAAAGTGCAGTCTTCTGGCCACAAGGGCATAGTAGAGTTCATTTACATGTTGGTATAGTTTATGTTCGGTCTCCCTGCCTGTTCTGCAAAAGGTACTGTTTATAAACCAGGTTTTATAAATAATAGTTCTAAAACTTCAGATTTATAAAGTTGGTAGTAAAATTGTATTGATAGGTTAGGTATGAATAGTTTAGTGAGTGCTTTAACTCAAAACAGACATTTGAGACCCCATTGCTGCTCCGAGCCACTCACGCCAGCCAGCCTCGGCCAACCCCACCATGGTGTTCTTTGACATCGCTGGTTAGGGTGAGCCTTTGGGCCCCGTCTCCTTGGAGCTGTTGGCAGACAAAGCTCCAAAGACAGCAGACAACTTTTGTGCTCTGAGCACTGGGGAGAAAGGATGTGGTTATAAAGTTTCCTGCTTTCATGGGACAGTTCAGGGATTGGTGGGCCGGGGAGGTGACTTCATGGCCATAATGGCACCGGCAGCAAATGCATCTATGGGGAGAAATTTGATGATGAGAATTTCTTCCTAAGCACGTGGGTCCTGGCATCTTGTCCAGGGCGAATGCTGGACCCTAACACAAACACTTCCCAGTTTTTCTTCTGCATTGCTTACACTGAGTGGTTGGAAGGCAAGTGCGTGATCTTTGGCAAGGTGGAAGAGAGCAGGAACATCATGGAAGCCACGGTGAGCTTTGGGTCCAGGATGGCAAGACTAGCAAGAAGATTGCCTTTGCAGACTGCAGACAAATCTAATACATTTGACTTGTGTTTTCTCTTAAATACCAGACCATTCCTTCTGTAGCTCAGGAGTGCACCCTTCACCCCCATCTGCTTGAAATATCCGATAGTCTTTGTGCTCTCACTGCAGTTCTACGGGTTTCATGTTTTCCTTGCTCCCCTCCAAGTCCAGCTGGATTGCTGAGTTAAGTTTATGATTATGAAATAAAAACTAAACAACAACAATAAAACACACAAAAACCCCAGACATTTGGAATAGCTGCTGCAATGTAATCCTGTGTGTGATTTTTTTTTTTTTAAGATTTATTTACGAGAGAGAGAAGGAGTAGGGAGTAGGAACAGAAGCAGAGGGACAAGCAGACTGCAGTTGAGCACGAGCCCAACTAAGGGTTGGATCTCGATCTCAGGACCTTGAGATCATGACCTGAGTCAAATTAAGAGTCATACGATCATCTGCACCACCCAGGCACCCCCCCCTCCCAGTGTGTGACTTTTAAGTTGACATGTGCAGTCTAATCATTGATTCCCATCCTGAGCTCCTATTCCCACGATGAGTTTATGAATCAAGACGAGAGTGAGACTAGAAGATGGCCAAACAAGTCAGATAATAGTAATGACAGTGGCCACTGATGTTGAGATTATTGTTAAACTGTAATTAATAATTTGGATGGCAATATTTCTCTTTGCTGTAAACTCTCATAGCCAAGTTAGTTAAGTACAATCTATAGAAGTTCAGTACAGTTAATTTTTCATAGAAAATCTGAAATCTAAATTGCAGATTTAAAAGGCACTCTATGGTCATTTTATCTGTAAATAAGTTTACTTAGCCCCTTTTTGTCACTTAGAATAGTATGCAATACTACCTGAGTGAGTTATTTTGGAAGTAATATCAAGCTCTAGTGTTTGCTTAGTATTGAACTGAATTTACAGTTCTGTCCTAGATATTTTTCACTAAAGTGGTTGGATCCATTCTTGTGTGTTTTTGTTAATGTGCTCAAAACCACTGGTGGGTGCTTCTCGGTTTCCTAACTTGCTGCTGCAAAATGCTATTTTTTACATCCCTAAGGCTATAGCCACGGCTACAAAAAAGAAAAGCTATATTTGTATATAACACTAACCCTTTGACTGCTAATGTGTATTCCTCCTTAATGGACCATGTAATGGCTGTTCTTCTGTACCAAGAAAGTATGTTCAGTATTTTTGTAAAAAAAAAAAAAAAAAAAGGAAACCAACCAACGGACCAAAACTAAAATTCTTTCCCGATGTTCCCAGCAGAGGGCGATGTAGAGTCCTGCCTCACGCTTTGCCCTGCAGCAACTTCGAACAGGGAAATCAGTGTATTTAGCATTATAGTCCTTGGGTTGTATGCTGTCTCCTCCTCTTGCCTATGATTTCCTCCAGAGAAGAGGGTCATTCTATAAAAACCGGGACAAGCATAAGACTCAGCGATTGGCAAGCACTCAAATGTTCCCTAAGTGAAAAAAATCTGGAGATAAACTGCTGACACCACAGATTGGCCCAGGACAACTTGCCCTGAGACTGGAGGTGCAGCCATGACCCAAGGCTTCCTAAAAAAAGAGGGTCAGAGAATGGCCATGGTCATAGAGTCTGTCTATTGGCTGGTAGTTCCTTGGCTTATTTAATCTGAAGAAAGGGTGTTAGAAAACTTGCTGGCCCTGGGAGCTGCCTGGAGGGCTGGGACCAGATGTGGGCTGCTGGCAGCACTTCCCAGGTTATCAATCAACCTGAGAACAAGAAGAGCATGTTAGCATGGGTTATTCTCTTTTAGATTTAATCAAAGTACTCCCTAACCTGTTGAAGTTTTAGAAAGTTCTATAGCGTCGGGAGGGGAGAATCCTTCCATTACCACGAGAAAGCTCATGCTCCCTAGCAAAACAAAGGAAGCACCCCAGAATGCAACAGAATTTATCTCTAGGGAATATAAGTCCAAGGGACTTTTTTTTCCCTGCTTTTCTATATTTTGTAGATTTTTGTTTAAAAGCTAGTATTATTCTTATAATGAAAAACCTTAGCAAACTTATATCATGAGCTCAAAAAGTCTCCACCGCAGATTTATAAAATAACACAAATTGTTTAAACCATGAGGCTCCTTTAACTATGTTTTCTTTTTTTTAATAAAGATTTATTTATTTATTTATTTATTTATTTGACAGACGGAGATCACAAGTAGGCAGAGAAGAAGGCAGAGAGAGAGGAGGAAGGAGGCTCCCCGCTAAGCAGAGAGCCCGATGTGGGGCTCGATATGGGGCTCGATCCCGATCATGACCTGAGCCGAAGGCAAAGGCTTTAACCCACCAAGCCACCCAGGCGCCCTATCCTTTGACTATGTTAAATCCAGTATTCAGAGCATTGGGTATATTTAGAAAGATTTTGTCTCAGTTTAGGGGAAAAGTTAGCCCTAGACTAAATGCTACTCTAGTCTCACCTAACAAAGCATAATTGATGCTTAAAGTGATCAAAATGTTTTTGAGTCACTTAACCACATCCCAGAACAAAGGTCAAGAATGTTTAGAGGAACACAATCATATCTCATGCTCCAAAAGGTAAAATTTACAATATCTAACATGAACGGTCCACTATCCAATAAAAGTTAATTCATATGCAAAGAGGCAAAAAATATGACCCTTAAAGAGAAGGAAAAATCAACCAACTGAAACAACCCAGAAAGTATCTTGTAGGATTAGTAGAAAAGAACACAAAAACAACTATAACTATATTCAGTATGCTTAAGACACTAGAGGAAAGGTTAAATATGTTAAGTAGAGATGTGAAGACATAAAAGGAGAACAACATTGAACTTCTAGAAAAGAAAACAACAATGTCTGAGATGAAAAAATTTACTGTATGAGATTAACAGTTGAGTAGACATTGTAGAAGGAAAACAAAACAAAACAACCTGTGAACCCAAAGATATAACTACAGGAGCTATCCAAAATGAAATACAGAAAGAAAGAATAAAGAAAATAAATAGAAAAGGGGAAAACCAAAACCAAAAATCCAGAGTATCAGTTTGCTATAGAACGATTTCAAGTGGACTAATAACACATGTTAGTGGAATTCCTGGAGAAGAAGGGAGAGGGACAGTAAATATTTCAAGAAAAATGACCAAATTTTATAAATTTGATGAAAAGTATAAACCAAAAGATCCCTGAAGCTCAATGAACCACAAGCAGGAAAAAAGAAAAAAAAAAAAATGAAGAAAACTACACCAGGGCTGCCTGGCTGGCTCAGTAGGTAGAGCATGTGACTCATGGGGTTGTGAGTTCAAGCCCCACAATGTGTGTAGAGATTACTTAAAAATAATACCTTAAAAACAAAGAAACAACCCCCCAACTATTCCAAATAACATTTTAATCAAATTGCTTAAAAACAGCAATAAAGAACAAATTCTTTTTTTTTAAGATTTTATTTATTTATTTATTTATGTGACAGAGAGAGATCACAAGTAGGCAGAGAGGCAGGCAGAGAGAGAGGGGAAGCAGGCTTTCTGCTGAGCAGAGAGCCTGATGCGTGGCTTGATCCCAGGACCCTGGAATTATGACCTGAGCCCAAGGCAGTCGCTTAACCAACTGAGCCACCCAGGCATCCCACATTTGTAAGGTTCTTTTTTTTTTTTAAAGATTTTATTTATTTATTTGACAGAGAGAAATCACAAGTAGGCAGAGAAGCAGGCAGAGAGAGAGGAGAAAGCAGGCTCCCTGCTGAGCAGAAAGCCCGATGTGGGGCTTGAACCCAGGACCTGGGATCATGACCTGAGCCGAAGGCAGCGGCTTAACCCACTGAGCCACCCAGGCGCCCCCATTTGTAAGGTTCTTAAAGATGAAGTCAGACTATTACTTGAAGGTAGACTGTGATAAGTTAAATATGCATACTATAAACCCTGTAGCAACCTCTACTACAACCCAACAAAGAGTTGTAGCTAACAACCCAACAAAAAGGATAAAACTGAATCACTGAAAATATTCACTTAATCCAGAAGGAAGCAGAAAAAGGAAAAATGGAACAAAGAGCAAATGATACAAATACAGAACAAATAACAAGATGATAGATTCAAACTTAATCATATCAATAATCACATTACATGTAAATAGTCTAAATACCCTAAGTAAAGATGTGAGATTTTTCAGACAGAAAAAAGAACAAGACTAAATTATATGCTGCTGACAAGAAACCGCTTTAAATGAAAAGGTACAAATATGTTAAAAATAAAAGGATAGGGGGCGCCTGGGTGGCTCAGTGGGTTAAAGCCTCTGCCTTCGGCTCAGGTCATGATCCCAGGGTCCTGGGATCGAGCCCCGCATCGGGCTCTCTGCTCAGCGGGGAGCCTGCTTCCCCCTCTCTCTCTGCCTGTCTCTCTGCCTACTTGTGATCTCTGTCTGTCAAATAAATAAAATCTTAAAAATAAAATAAAATAAAATAAAAGGATAGAGAAAAGATTCACCATGGTAACACTATTCTAAAGAAAGCTGTAACAGCAATAATAATATTAGACAAAGTAAATTTCTGAGCAAAAATATCACCAGGCACAAAGAGCGCCATTTCATAAGGAATGAATGGGTCCCTTCATCAAGAAGACATAACAAAGCTAAATATTAAGCACTTAAGAACAGAGCTTCAAAATACATGTTAAACAAAATTAGCAGAATGTGAAGAGAAATAGACCAACCTATAATTAGAGTTGGAGGTTTTTTTCATTTTTTTAAAATATTACTTTAAGTAATCTCTACACCCAACGTGGGGCTTGAACTTACAACTCTGAGATCAAGAGTCAAATGCTTTTCCAATTGAGAAAGCCAGGTGCCCCTGTAGCTGGAGTTTTCAATACCCTTCTCTCAGTATTGATAGAACAAATGGACAGGAAATCAGTAATGCTCTAGAAGATTTGAATAACACTATCAACCAACTTGACCTTATGGACATTCATGAAATAGTCTTCTCAGCAACAGCAGAATACACATTCTTTTTAAGTGCATGTGGACCATCTGCCAAGATGAACCTTTTTTTATCATTGAACAAGTCTCAAAGAATTTTAAAGGAATCAAATCATGAAAAGTATGCTTTCATACCACAAAGGAATTAAGTTAGAAATAAACAAAAGGTATCTAGAAAATCCCCCAAATATCTGAAAACTAAATAACACACTTCTAGATAATCCAGGGGTCAAAAGAGAAATCAAGAGTGAAATCATAAAGTATTTTGAACTGAATAAAACCATAACATATTAAAATTTGTGGAATGTTGTTAAAGCAGTATGTGGATGGAAACTTACAGCATTCCTTTTTTTTTTTTTTCAGATTTTATTTATTTATTTGACAGAGAAAGCGAGAGAGCGCAAGCAGGCAGAGCAGCAGAGGGAGAGGGAGAAGTAGGTTCTCTACTGAGCGGGGAGCCTGATGCAGAGCTCAATCCCAGGACCCTGGGATCATGACCCAAGCCGAGGGCAGTAGCTTAACCACCTCAGCTACCCAGGTGCCCTGATTTATAGCATTCTAACAACAGTACTAAAAAGAAGAAAGGTCTCAAGTCAATGACCTCAACTTCCACATTAAGAATCTAATAAAAGAAGGGCAAATGAAATCCCAAATAAGCAAAGAAAAGAAATAAAGATCAGAGTAGAAATCAATGAAATAAAAAATAGAAAAACCATAGAGCAAATCAATAAAACTAAAAGATACATGAATACAAAATTAGCACATGAAAGAATTTTCAACATTATTGGTAATTAGAGAAAAGCAAATTAAAAACACAGTGAGATATAACTAGATAGCTTTTAGAAAGTCTTAAATTAAAAAGACTGAACATAACTAGTGTTGATGAGGATAGGGAGCTACTGAATTCTTATACAGTGCTGGTGGAAATATAAAATAGTACAAACATTTTGGAAAATTCTTAAAATGTTAATCACAAACTTAACATATGACTCAGCCATTCTATTCCTAAGGGAAGTGAAACTAATCGTTCATGCAAAGACTTCTGCATTACTGTTTATAGTACCCTTATTTGTAATAGTCCCTAATTGGAAATAACTCACATCCATAAGCAGATGAATGGATAAACAGATCGTGAGTTATCTGTACAATGGAAAACTAACAATAAAAAGAGATGAATCCTTGGTAAATGCGGCAATATGCTTAAGTCTTAAAGTGCTACGTGAAGGAAGCCAGCTCCCCCGCCTTGCCAGAAAAAGCACATACCATATAATTCCATTTATGCAAAAGTCCAGAAAATGAGAACCAATGCATGGTGACAATAGGTCAGTGGTTGTCTGGGAGTGGAGACTTGGCTGGGCAGGGCCCAAAGCATGGGTTTACAAATGGGCACAAGGAATTTTGGGGGGGTGACCAACATGCTTATCTTGATCGTGGTGATGGTTTTGTGGGTGGGAAATAGGTCAAAACATCAAACTGGGCACTTAAAAATGTATCATTTATTGTACATCAGTATGGCTCAATAAAGCTGTTTAAAGTGAAAACTGACCTGAAGTCCAGCACACACACACATACACACACACACACACACACACAAATTAATAAAACAAATAAAAAACCCTCCTTCAGGTCAGTATTGATATTAGAAATCTCCAAGATAGGGACGCCTGGGTGGCTCAGTTGGTTAAGCAGCTGCCTTCGGCTCAGGTCATGATCCCAGCGTCCTGGGATCGAGTCCCACATCGGGCTCCTTGCTCATCAGGGAGGCTGCTTCTTCCTCTGCCTCTGCCTGCCATTCTGTCTGCCTGTGCTTGCTCTCTCTCCCTCTCTCTCTCTGACAAATAAATAAATAAAATCTTTAAAAAAAAAATCTCCAAGATAGTTTTTAAAAAAGAAAGTTGTCAAATATATTTAATTATCATTTGGGCAAGAAAAGGGGAACTTGGTGCCTGGGTGGCTCAGTTGGTTAAGCAACTGCCTTCAGCTCAGGTCATGATCCTGGAGTCCCAGATTCGAGTACCACATTGGGAGCCCTGATTGGCAGGGAGTCTGTTTCTCCCTCTGACCTGTCCCCTCTCATGCTCTCTCTCTTTCTCTCAAATAAATAAATAAAAAATCTTAAAAAAAAAGAAAGAAAAGGAGAACCTAAGACTATATGTGCACATATTCATACTTACGCCTAGTTGCATAAAAAATAGCCATATTTGCTGTATTTGCATAGAGGCGTATTAGAAGGATCTAGAAGCTCACAAAAGGAAGTAATAATAGTGGTTATCTGGGTGGGCTAAGGAAAAAGGAATTTGGGAATGGGAGTATGGAACAGGGCTAGGAGCAAGATTTTTCACTGACAATTTTTTTTTTTTTTTAAGATTTTATTTATTTATTTGTCAGAGAGAGAGAGGGATAGAGAGCGAGCACAGGCAGACAGAGTGGCAGGCAGAGGCAGAGGGAGAAGCAGGCTCCCCGCCGAGCAAGGAGCCCGATGTGGGACTCGATCCCAGGACGCTGGGATTATGACCTGAGCCGAAGGCAGCTGCTCAACCAACTGAGCCACCCAGGCGTCCCTCACTGACAATTTTTTGAGCAGTTCTTATTTTTTGAGCTATGTAACTATTTTTACTACTTAATTTTTTTAAAAACAATAACCCTAGGTTGTAGTTTTAGTTTTTTTTTTTTAATTTTAAAAAATATTTTATTAGAGAGAGAGTGAGACAGAGAGTGAGCATGAGCAGGGTTAGGGACAGAGGGAGAAGAAGAGGGAGAAGCAGATGCCCTGTTGAGTAGGGAGCCCAAGGTTGGGCTTTATCCCAGGACCCTGCGATCATGACCCAAGCTGAAGACAGACACCTAACTGACTGAGCCACCCAGGTGCCCCTATTTTTACTATCTTAAAATTAAACAATAAAGTAGAATTCAGTTCAGGCTTAGCTACCATGAGGACAGTTTTTCTAACCAAATATCTTTATCAAGTTAGTAATTCATGAAATAAATATGATGGGTCATGACCATTAAAACATACATACACTCAGAGAAATAGAAAAGAACAGAAAATATTGAAGAATAACAGGTAACAAGAAGGAAAGTATTATTTCTTGGAATTTTTTTCTCTGTTATATGTGTGTGTATGTACTGTGTTGTGATACAAGATATGGGCTGCAGCCAAAAGAATGGGAGTCTGGAAAACCTGGTCACTCTCCTCCTTCCTTCCTCTGTATCTTTTCTTTCTTTCTTTCAAATTTTTGGTTTGTATATTGTACACATTGTAATGCTGTAATGTATCACATTGTAATGTTGTAATTTATTATTCTATTCATTCTCTCTCAGATTAGAAATACTTTGAGGGCAAGGACTATCTTGAATGTTTGATCCATGCATGCATAGATGAATAAGAGAATAAAAAATTGAGTATATGAATGAATAAATAAGCTTAATATCCTAAGTAAACATATTCTGAGCACCTACTGTATGCTGGGAACTTGAGATTTACTCAAGAACAGAATAGCAAAACTCAAGATTTTTCTTGGTGTCCAACTCACATATTGGTTGTTTAAAAAATGTTTTTCTCCTTTCTTGCTCCCCTCCTTTTTGATCGAGTTCCTCCTCCCCCATTTTTCCCTTTACTGGTTTGAAAATTACACACTTTATTTTAGTGATTACCCTTAAAATATTGCTATACATATTTAATCTGAAATAATGGCATTAATCACCATCGCTATCCTCTTCCTGAAAAATACAAGGACTTCAGAATCCTTTCTGTACTGAGAGAATTGGTTAAAAATCTCCAACTGTGTTGAGATTTCTATCTTCTTTTATTTTTGTCATTTTGCTTTATATATTTTGTTTATTTATTCATTTTAAGATTTTATCTATTTATTTTTCAGAGAGAGAGAGAGTGCACAAGCAGGGGGAGTGTCAGGTAGAGAGAAGCAGGCTCCCCACTGAGCAAGAATCCTATTGCGGCACTCATCCCAGGACCCTGAGATCATGACCTGAGCTGAAGGCAGACACTTAGGCAACTGAGCCACCCAGACATACCATATTTGGTTTATTTTAAATTTTATTTTTATGTAAACTCTACATCCAGAGTGGGGCTTGAACTCACAATCTGGAGATCAAGAGTTGCATGCTCTGCCAACAAAGCCAGCTTTATGTATTTTGAAACTGTTATTAAGTGCATACAAAGTTAGGATTTTTATGTTGTCCTGTTTCATTGACCCTTTCATCTTTCATCATGGTATAATGGCCCCCTTTAACCTTCAGGAATACTTTCGGTTTTATACTCTACTTTGTCTGATATTAACATTGTCACCCCAGCTTTGTTTTGGTTACTATTTGCTTGTTACGTTTTTCCATTCTTCTACTGTGTATATATTTGCATATTTAGATTTACAGTGTGTCTCTCATAAACATATATATATGTGTATATATACATATATATATGCATATATATATGTTTCTTTTTTTAAAGTATCCATTCAAAAAGTCTGTATCTTTATTAGAATACTTAGTTTATTTAGTTTATGGATATAGTGGAATTTGACTGCCATCTTGGTATTTCTTTTCTACTTGTCCTGTATATTCTTTGTTTTCTTATTCCAGTGATTCTTTGGATTAATCAAGTATTTTTATCATCCAATTTATTTTCTCTATTAATTTTTTTAAACATTTATTATTATTATTTTTTTTTTAGAGAAAGAGAGAGTGTGTGTGAGAGAGTGTGAGAGAATCCTCAAGCAGACTCCCGGAGGATTATAGAGCCTGACGTGAGACTCAATTCCAGGACCCTGATATCATGACCTGAGTAAAAATCAAGAGTTGTATGCCCAACTCACTGAGCCACGCAGGTGCACCTCTTCTCTATTATTTTTTAATTATATATTTTTTGCTTTATTATTTTAATAGTTTCCCTCGATATAATAATATGCACTTTTAACTTATTATGATCTACCCTAAATTAGTTCTTTACCACTTTGTGAACAGCTTACCTCCATTTACCATCTTGTTTTTGTATTTTTTGTAGTTATATAGCATACTTTTACATTTACATTAAACTATACACGATATAGTTATTGCTTTAAACAATCACAAGCAAGATTCTTTAATATGTATCCACATATTTAGCCCTTCCAATGTTCTTTAGTCCTTTTTATAGTTCAGAGCTTTCCTGTGCAGTAATTTTTCTTCAGCCTGAAGAACTTTCTCTTTTCTCTCTTTTTCAAGATTTTATTTTATTTTTAAAGATTTTCTTTATTTATTTGATAGAAAGAGAGAGATTGCGAGTAGGCAGAGAGGCAGGCAGAGAGATGGGGAAGCAGGCTCCCTGCTGAGCAGAGAGCCCAATGTGGGGCTCCATCCCAGGAGCCTGAGACCATGACCTGAGTCGAAAGGCAGAGGTTCAACCCACTGAACCACCTAGGTGCTCCTCAAGATTTTATTTTTAACTAATCTTGACACCCAACATAGGGTTTGGAACTCACAGCTCTGAGATCAAGGGTTGCATACTCTACCAACTGAGCCAGCGAGTTGTTCCAGCCTCAAGAAGTTTAATATTTCTTGGGGTGCCTGGGGGGCTCAGTGTCTGCTTTCAGCTCAGGTCATGATCCCAGGGTCCTGGGATCGAGCCCCACATCGGGCTCTGTGCCCTGAGGGAAGCCTGCTTCTCCCTCTCCCACTCCCCCTGCTTGTGTTCCCTCTCTCACTGTGTCTCTGTCAAATAAATAAATAAATAAAATCTTAAAAAAAAAAAGAAGTTTAATATTTCTTGTAGAGTGAATCTAAAGGTAATGAATTCTCTCAACTTATTCGTCTGATAAAATCTTTACTTCATCTTTATTTTTAGAGGATATTTTCACTGGGTACAGAATTTTAGGTCTGCAGATTTTTTGTTTTTTTCAGAATTTGAAAGATGTCAACCTTTGGTCTTCTGTTTTTCCATAGGTTCTGTTAAAGTGTTATTGTTGTACTTCTGCAAGCATGTGTCTTTTTTCTCTGACTGCTTTTAAGATTTTTTTTTTTTTAAGATTTTTATTTGTCAGAGAGAAAGAGAGCACACATAAGCAGGCAGAGTGGTAGGCAGAGGCAGAGAGAGAAGCAGGCTCCCCGCAGGGCAAGGAGCCCGACGCGGGACTCGACCCCAGGACCCCGGGATCATGGCCTGAGCCGAAGGCAGCGGCCCAACCAACTGAGCCACCCAGGTGTCCCTGCTTTTAAGATTTTATGTTCATCTTTGGTTTTCAGCAATTTGACTATGATATGCCTGTGCTTGGTTTTCTTTCTACTTTGCTTAGGTCTTCTTGAATCTTTGAGTTGCTATCTTTCATGTTTGGGCAAATTCTCAGTCATTATATCTTCAAATACTACTTCCCCCATATTCTCTTTTTTGGACTACTATAACACATATATTAGGCCATTAGACTATGTGTTACATGTCTTCTTCAATGCTCTTTTCTGTTTTTTCCATGTTTTTCTCTATGTACTTCATCTTGAATATATTTTGTTTACTGTCTTTTGAGTGATATAGTTCATCTTGTGCTGTGTCCAGTTTGTTGTTAAACATGTCCAATGAGGGTTCATTTTCCAGTCCTAGAATGTCCATTTAATTCTTTTGCTATCAATTATAATTCTATTTCAAAATTACTCATTTTTCTTTCATTCATTTTGTCCATCTTTTACTCCGCTTTCTTATATATGTGTTTACAATAGTTATTTTGAAGTTATTCACCACTACCTATGACATCTGGATCATCTGTGGGACTGCTTCTATTGTATACTTTCTTTTCTTTCTTTTTTTTTTAAGTATGCTCCATGCCCATGGAACCCAATGTGGGACTTGAACTCACAACCCTAAGATCAAGACCTGAGCTGAGATCAAGAGTCAGATGCTTGACTGACTGAGCTACCTAGGCACCCTTACGCTTTTTTCCCCTCCTTTCTTTTTCTTTTTTTTTCTTTTAAAGATTTTATTTATTTATTCGACAGACAGAGATCACAAGTAGGCAGAGAGGCAGGCAGAGAGAGAGAGGGGGGAAGAAGCAGGCTCCCCCTGAGCAGAGAGCCCAGGACCCTGGGATCATGACCCAAGCCGAAGGCAGAGGTTTAACCCAATGAGCCACCCAGGTGCCCCTATTTTTTTTTTTCTTTTAGATTTTTATTTATTTATTTGACAGAGAGAGACACAGAGAGAGGGGGAACATAAGCAGGGGAAATGGGAGAAGCAGGCTTCCCAATGAACAGGGAGCCCAACATGGGGCTCGATCCCAGGACCCTGGGGTCATGACCTGAGTTGAAGGCCCACAGTACGACTGAGCCACCCAGGTGCCCCACCCCCATTTTTTTCCCCTTAATTGTCAGACACTTTTCCTACCTCTTCAAATGCCTTGTGGTTTTTAAAAATTGTATGCTCGAGGTCATGCAAAAAAGAGACTGAAGTCAATGTTCTTCCTTCCCACATAGGATACATACTTCTTATTAGGCAAAAAAATGAGGGACTGATCATCCTAATTGTATTGGAAATTGTGCTGTGTTATGGCTTTAGTTAGACTCAGTGCACCTCTGGCTTCAAATGTCTTGAGGGCAAGATTTTTTGTATGCTTATTGAAGGCCCCTTCCTCTACTGACTGTTTTGTAGACAAAGGTACTTTGAGACTTGGTAGCTTTTGCCTTTGCAGGCCAATCCCTAGCCTCCTGAGTGGCCCAGGCACTCAGCCAATGCCTCAGAGACGAAATCAGTCAGCTTGACAAAACCACTTCAGTGGCCATCAAAAGCCTCATTAGTTTTGTTTTTTCCTGGCAGAGCCCTCTACCTAAGGAAAGCTTGATTCCAGATTCTGCAAATAACCCTTAAGAAAAAAAATCTCAACTTACCTAAGAAGGAGTTTTTTCTCTCTTAACTTTGAGTTCTTTTACTCTTCCTGGCTTCTACAGTTTTCCAATATCTTTCAAAATATTTCATAATTTGTTCATTTTTTTCTTGATAGGGAGGGATGCCGTCACTTCCCCCTACATTTTACTCTGAAGCAGAAGTTTTCTCATGTTCTTTTCCAATTAGTTCAAGTCAAGATTCGAACAAAGTCCACACATTCCATCCTCAAGATCCTGAATTTATAGATTTTCCCATCATTCTTTGTTTATGTTTTTCAATTTATTTGTTGAAGAAAGTGGCTTATTTGTCCTGCTGAGCTTTTGGATCCCACTGATTGACTCTGCTCAATATCATTTAACATGTTCCTCTGCCCCCTGTATTTCCTAAAATCTGGCAATTAGATCTGCAGTATTAATAATATTCAGGTTTAATTTTTTTGGCAAGATCATTTCGTAGGTTGTACTGTGTACTTCCTCTTTTATCACATAATTCCTATGTATTCTTTTTTCTTATTTATTTATTTATTTATTTATCTATTTGACACAGCAAGAGAGATCACAAGCAGGCAGAGAGAGAAGGGGAAGCAGGCTCCCCGCTGAGCAGAGAGCCCAATGCGGAGCTCGATCCCAGGACCCTGAGATTACGACCTGAGCTGAAAGCAGAGGCTTAACCCACCGAGCCACCCAGGCACCCCTGTATTCTTTTTCAAAAAAAAGTATTGTTAAAAGACATTTATTTATTTGAGGACATGGAAAGGCAGAGAGAGAGGGACCAGCAGACTCCATGCTGAGTGTGGAATCCCTCTTGGGGCTCAATCCCACGATTCATGAGCTCATGACCTGAGCTAGAACCAAGAGTCAGATGGCCAGTCAACTTAGCCACCCAGGTGCCTCTCAAAAAAACTTTTCAATCTAAGTATAGTTGACAATTCCTACGTATTCTCTATGTCCAGCTCAAATGTCATTTCTTCTCAGTAGTTTTTCCTGATCTGCATTCTTTCAAACCTCTCCTGTCATTTCTATTTCCATAGTACTTTACCTCTCATCATCACCCTTTCATTTAGGAGTCATGACACTCCCTTTCACAATGGCTGTTTGTAGTTTGGGAGCTCATTGAGGGCAAAAATCATACTTTATTCATTCTTTTATCCTCATGCCATGGTATCCTGTCTATTTGGGCAGCTATAACAAGATACCATAAACTGCCAGCTTATAAATAACAGAAATTTATTTCTCCCAGTTCTGGAGGCTGGGAAGTCCAAGGTCAGAGTGCTGGTGTATTTGGTGTCTGGTGATTACCCACTTCCTGATTCATAGATGGCCCTCTTCTTGCTATGGACCAGGTGGTGGTGGCAGAAGGTAGGAGGGATCTCTCTGAGGCCTCTTTTACAAAGGACACTAATCCCATTAATAATTTTAAGGGTGATCTAATCGCCCCCCAATGGCCCCACCCTCTAATTTGTACAACCACCTTGGGGGTTAAGATTTAAACATACAATTTTGGGGGGATACATTCAGAACATAACATTCTACTTCTGCCCTCCAAAATTCCTGTCCTTCTCACATGTCATCAATTCAAAGGTCTAAGTCCAAAGTCTTATCTAACTATCATCTAAATCAGGTACGGGTGAGGCAGCATGTTTCAATTCATTGGGCTTTGTGGTATTTAACATATTTAGACACAGCTGCCTAAGGTTACCTATTTTGACCAGTTTCTTTTCCAGACCTGCTTTTCCGCAGGTCTAGTGATTCCACTTAGTTCTTCACATTTAAAAATCACACCCCAACTCCCATTTACTGTAGATCATCATCTGCTTCGAGGTATTTTTTTTTTTTCAGTAGTGGAGAAAACTTTGTGCTAAGACACTTATACTTTTAGATCCAGTCTGTACTGGTTTTTCAGCCTTGACCATGCTGTGAAAAGTGAGCTAAGCAACCCAAACTGTAGTATTTTATATGGTTTGAACTGTCTTAGAATTTCAAGTGATTTGCATTTTGGAAGAAGACTCAGCCTTTGAATTGTTACTCAATTTACATTTTCTTTAATGTTGTACTATTTGCAGTCAATTAACCATTTTTTTAAAAATCTTACTACTTTGGGAAAGGTGGATGTTAAAGACAGACTGTAATACAAGCACCAATTTGGGTCCTTCTGAGGTCATGCCTCAAAGGCAAGATTTGGCTATGTTGTAGTTGCAGCAAAAAGGACCAGAGTCTAAACTCTACCACTTGCTGCCCAAGTGTCAGAAGCCACTGATTCCATGTTTAAAGACCTTCCTCTGATGGGAATGTGGCAATACAAGGCAGCTGGTGTGAGAGGGTGGCAGCCCACAGAAATTGGGCTCTCCATGCACTTTCTAGTCTCCTGTTTTAAGTGTGAACTATTTTCTTGGTTTTGACAAATTTCTATGCCTGTCCCTGCTACCTTGATAATTCATTCTGAGTTTGACCCTGTTTTCTAGTTAAGTCCTTGGGGCCATAGCAAGTACCACTGGCTGTGTTCCAGGGGATCTGGCTTTTGTATTTATCCATTGTCACCATTCTTGGTCCCCCCTTGGGCTCTGCCATCCTAGCAGTCATTGGAACTTGGTTTAGGCCAAACTCCTACTCATCCTTCAGGTGCCAGGTCACAGGTCTTTGTCATGGGGAGGACTTCCTTGACACCCAAGATAGGTTCAGGCCTTCCTGATGTATGCCCTCAGACTTTCCTGTATTTTACCTTCAAGGTACTTATCACAATTTATAATTATTTTTGTCATCTATTCTGCTCATCTCGTATCTTCAACACCTGGGACAGTACCTGATATACAGTAGGAGTTCAATAAATGTATTGAGTAAACAGGAACAAATGAAGCTTGTGATGTGGCCTCCCACCTCTTTTAGGGTACAATTGTCTATAACCTCAAGCTAGTTACAAAACTTATCTGAGTCTCAGTTTATGAATATAAAGTAGGGTTAATATTGTACTATCTACCCCACAGTTTGGGGTGTGCATGGAGCCGATGCTTAGTGAATGTAGAATGAGTGATTCAACATGTCATCTCTGTGATAAGAGACACCTATATTTTAACAAGAATTTCTTTCACCTAAGAGATGAGAGAAATTAAGTACCCAGGCAAGAAGGATCTTGTTTATCGAGTGGAAAATAAAATTCAGGATACCTTTCCCCAGGGGTCCATTATTTCTCTTCTGCTTACAGCTTAATACAAGATATTTTTTAAAAGGGAGTGGGACTTTTTTTTGCATGGATTTGGGCCAAATTGGTAATGATGGACTTTTCTAATTCCTAAGAGGTTTGTATATGTCATAGATTTTAAGTTTGGTCCACCAAGAATCAGATTTTAGATTGCTTGTATCTTAAAAACTTGTAAGAAAGCAGCAGTGGTAAATGTGAATCTGATACCAAAGACAGCTCTATAAAGCTAACATCCCCATCAGTTGGTACAGCTGATTGGTCTTCTGAAATAATGGTAGGATAAGATCGTGACCTTGGAGTGATGGCAAAATTGTTTTCAGCCTAACAATTCCTTGTATTACAAAACTCACAGTCTGACCTAGCTTAGCCTATTTCTGCTTTTCCACCATCAGTGCAGTGAGGATACCTTGCATATAAATTACAAGTGCTACCCAGTTTCTCCTTTTCTTGCTCATCTCTTTTTCACCACGTCCACCCACTTCTGGAATTTCTCCCACCCAACATTTCCTTAGGCATACAGAATACAGAGAAGGGAAAAGATGCAGGAAAGGTCCAAATGTAACTAGAGTTATATATTTTATTTGAGCCTCATCTCTTTAGAGAAAGGTAAACAGACAAAAGGAGGGAGTTAGAGATGGTTGGACAATATACCCCAGAGGTGTGGGGTATGCAAAGAAGGAAATCTTTCACTAGACTATCTGCTGAAGGTGAAATGAGGTAAGTCTAGATAGGGAATTCGGAGATAATTCTTGGTGTTTAGATTGTGATCTGGGAGTGAGATCCCAGTGCTGAGCAAGCAAGAGGCCAGCAGATGGAGGAGTCCCAAAACAAATATTGTTCGTTTGTAACTAGTCTAGGTCTTCTGACCAAGTGAACCCATTTGGGTTAGGAGGTTTTGCCCAGGGACTGACTCCTTATTCCCCGTTCATTTCCTAAGGATCTGTGGTTTTATTGCCCTTGGGTGAATATGAATTCTTAGGTAGATTCCTCCTCTCCAATGACTGTGTCCTAGGCCGATCCTGAGTTGGGGACCTGGGAGGCATAGACTGATAGAGAGGCCAGTACTGTTGCCGAGGATAAGTCTGAGCCCTTGGTTTGGGTTTGGACTTAGATTCAGGATCGAGCTCCAATTCAGGCTCTACCTCTGGTTCGGGCTCTAGCTCAGCCTCCATCTCACGATCCAGGTCCAGCTCTAGGTCCAGCCCAGGTTCTTGTTCTGACTCCAGCGGGGGCTCCATCTCCAGGTCTAGCTCCGACTCCTCCTCTGTTATTGGTTCCTGAAACATGCTGTAGTCTGAATTTATGTGTTTGGAGACATCTAGAAGATGGCCTGACACTCCATTCTAAAATACACACAATTGGATGGGTTAAAATTTCCAATTAAATTTAACTTTTGAACAGTCAAGGAATTTCAGAATACAATAGGACTTAAGATACGTGAAATCATGAGTTCCTGGCAAAGTAGAAAATATTTCTGACTCACATCTGCTTTTCAACTTTGCACCTTCTAGTTCCTTGTTTACTCCCTATTCTTTAGACTAACTTCTGATTTCTTTGGCTTTCCTAGCTAGCCTGGATTTCATGGTCAATCATTAAAGCAGCAGTGTCTTGGCAGTAATCTGAAACATCTTGTCTTCTTGATCTTACTTGTCTTTCCAACCCTCAGTGTAATTTTGGTAGGGCATGTAAGGCCCTTTGTGACCTTGCCTCTTGCCATCTACTTTAGCTTTACCCACATCTGTAGTCTCCACCCTTTGCTCTAGCCTTAAAGATAACCAAAGATGTCTGACTTCTGCTTACCTTCGCTCATGCTGCTCCCTGTGTCTGCCTTGTCCTTCTCCACCTTGTCCACATACACTTACTCACTGTTCCAAATTCAGATCAAAGAGGACCAACCAGGATCAGAGCTTCCTTTGTGTTCTAACTATACCTCACACACACCTCTATCACCGTGCCAATAACGTATTGCCTTATTTATTTACAAATATGTTTCCCCTATTAGACTCTAAGCTCCTTGAGGTAAGGCAGTTCCTGGTTTTTGATAACCCCAGTACCAGGCACTGAGCCTGCCCTATAGCAGATGCCCCACAGGCTTGGTGAATCAGTTTTGCAGAAGCATTCCATAGAATTAACAACTTTCACCTCTCCTGAAACAATTTTTTCTCTTCCACCATATGACATCTTTTGCTTTTCCTCTTTACTTCCTGGTTGCTTCTTTCTGGTTTATTTGTTATCTCCTCTACTTCTTTTGGACTTCTAAATGTTGGCAAGCCCCAGGGCTCGATCCTGGGACCTTTTCTTCTGCACCTATGCTCCTTCCATTAGGCAATTTCATTTAGGCCCATAATTTTCATTATTATATATGTGCCAATGACTTTGTGGTTATAACCCTTCCTCTGATCTGCTCGTTCATATACCCATTTCCATTCTGGCATCTCCACTTGAACGTTTAACAGGCATCTTGAATTTAATACATTCAAAGTAGAATTTGCTCCTCTCTTAAGTTCCCTAGTTTAGATGCCAGAAAAAAATTTGGCATATTCAATACCAAGTCTTAATATAAGTCCTGATAAGGATGTTAGTAGACTAGAAAAATGCTTTTTAAAAACAGAGTAAATATAATGTCTATCTTAAGCCAACTGTTACCACTATCCTTAATAGAGATACATAAGAAGCTTTTCTCATAAAATTCAGGAGTAAGACAAGACAGCTCATTATTACTTACGTTGTTCTGGGAGATCTAGCTATTGCCATAATATATGATACTGAAATAAGAATTTTGACAATTGGAAAATAAGGTATTTATATTATTTGTAGAAAATATTTTTCTATCTAGAAAACTCAAGAGAATTAACAATGAAACCTCTTAGGTCTAATAAAAGGATACACAAAAGTGGCCAAATAATTTTATACAAGTGAATAGTTTCCTATAGGCTAGCAATTGCCTGGTAGAAAACATATGAAAAAGAATGTTCATTTAAAAAATCAGTAAAAGTATAAAACAAAGTATAAAGTACTTAGAATTTGTCTGTATAAAGAAAATCACAATACCTTACTCTGAATGCAACATTTAAAAAGACTGAATAAATGTGAAGACAGTCCATGTTCCTAGATAGGAAGAACAAATACTGTAAAGGTAACAACTGTCAACTTATTTCATATTTTTAATGCAATTCTAATGAGAATTCTAATGGGATTCTCTTTGGGGGGAGGGTGGGGTGCTGATAAAAGATTTAAAAGTTTGGAAGAATAAATTGGTGAGAATGACTTAGCAGATTTTGAAATAGAGCACTGGTGACACATGACTTCTTAAGCAAATGCTAAATGTATTACAAAGCTGTATTGAAGCTATACTCAACAATGAAAACACTAAGCTGGAAATAGACTTTAGTTTTCATAAGAATATTTTATAAAAATAGCATTTCTAATCAGTGGAGAAACGACAGCTTATCCAATGGATGAGTTAGCTCAGAATGGTTAGCTGTACAGAAAAGAAAAAGATTACTCTTTAACACCACACTGAAATGCATTCTAACTAGATTAAAGAGTATAACATATAAACACTTAAAACATAAAAATCTAGAAGAAAATATAAACGATTAATTTACTTCCTAAGTGAGATGACATCCTAAATAAAAGGCAAATGGAAAATAAGGTTAATATAGGAAAGACAATGTAATATGTAAAGCAAATCTGCCAAGTATATCATAATTATAAATAAAATAGAGAAAATTCCACTTATAGTAAAGGCAGACTACATAATTCAGACCTCCTACTGAGGACAGCCACAAGAGCTGGATAAAATATTTTAAAACTTCTGCTTGAAGACACTACAAAGCTAACAAACATCATGAAGAACTACCAGGCCAAGATTTGGAAAAGGTGAAAATCTACAGAGGTGAGTCTGGCATTTGGGACCAGTTTTGTAGAAGGTTTTTGATGATCTTGAAGTGACACATATATACGGAGCAGTGCTTTTGACAACTTTAAGGGCTTAAGAGTTGTCAAAGTTGCTTTCCAGGGTCTGCCGAGGGAGGGGCTGTGGCATGCCTTCCCACAGACTGAGGCTGGGCTGTGGGTCATCTGGAAGGCCTAGAACACCTCAAGTCCTAAAATCAGATCAGTTACCCTGGATTGCTAGTGCCTCCAGGTACTTGGCAAAACAAATTCTTTCCAGAAGGAAAGTATCATCCTGGGCCTCAAATTATTTTTACAAACATTTTCTAAATACAATGTCTGGCAAAAACCCAAAGATTACCAGGCACACTGGACTTTGATAGTGAAAGATGTACATTGAATCTCTAAGGCAGTAGTTCTCAAAGTGTGGTTTCTGTACCAGTAGTATCAGATATTAACCAGTACTTGTTAGAAGTGGAAACTCTCAAGCTCTACCCCAGACCCAACGAATCATAAATTCAGAGGATGTGGAGCACAGAGGGGCCCTGCAGTCTGTTTTAACAGCATATTTTGGTGATTCTGATGCATACTAAAGTTTGAGAGCCACAGGAAATCTCCATGCATAAGTAGGGTGACCTCTTGTCAGAAATGTTAAGAGAATTAATGCTCCAGATGGGGATGAACCTAAGAAACTCTGAGGTTTCTTCCAACTGAAAGGTTTTGTGACTCTATGATTTTATAGATGGGAGTGGGGTATAGAGCAGAACAGAAAAAATATGTCCATTGAGGAAAAAGTTGTTCAGGGTAAGCAGAGGCACATAATCTGTGAGATTTCTCAATAATTAAGGGAAATACATTACTTTAAAAAGAAAGTGGGGCACCTGGCTGACTGTTTATAGAGGATGTGACTCTTGATATCTGGGTCATGAATTCAAGCCCCACATTGGGCAGAGAACTCACTTAAAAAGAAAGGGAGAAAAAAAAGGCCATATTTTACAAGCTTAGATCTCTTTTACTTCTTAAAGTGTTCAAAAAAGCAGCTTCTGGGTGGCTCAGTCATTAAGTGTCTTCCTTCAGCTCAGGTCATGATCCCAGGGTCCTGGGATTGAATCCTGCATTGGGCTCCCTGCTCGGCGGGAAGCCTGCTTCTCCCTCTCCCACTCCCCCTGCTTGTGTTCCCTCTCTCGCTGTGTCTCTCTCTGTCAAATAAATAAATAAATGAAATCTTTAAAAAATAAATAAATAAAAATACTGAAATAGGCCCAGGTCCTTACTTAGTATTAATAAATGGCTAAAAATTCTGGCTTATAGATCATTCTCCTTTGTGTTTGTCAGGTTGAGTAAATCTTATGTTACTACCAATGTAAATGAGAGCCAAAGTGTTAGACTGGCAGGTCTTTACCTCTGCTAGTTCATCAATTCTATTATTCATCCCAAGGGTGATGTAGGGATGGATTCTAAAGCTATAGCTAGGGGAGATATTTAAAATATTTCATTTAAATATTTAAATAAAAATAAAAATATTTAAATATTTAAAATATTCAGTAACTGGAATGGCCCTGGCACTAACCAAGCTTGCTATAAAGGGATCCTTGAGACCTCTGCTGGGTTGGGTAACACTCTCTTCAGTTGGGAAAGGGTCTTGAACGGAGCCCAGATGCCATAGCAGTGGGGGGAACTTGGGACTCAGTTCCAGTGCTATTTACCAACTGGTAAGGGAGCCCTTCAATGTCCCAAAGTCTGGCACAGCCATACTCAAAAACTTTCCTGGCCATTGTTCATCTCGACTTAATCAGGTGTCTCCCCCTGCCCATCCCCCACCGCGATGCCTCACGTCATCCAACCTTGTCTGTTTCTGAGTAGGTTTCCTGTATCACTGTCTCAGATTCGTCCACGCTTAACTCAGATGACTCTGGAAACTTCCTTGACAGGGCAAACAGCACAGCGTCATGGAGAGTGAGGAACAGCTGGGACTTCGTGATGCCAGCGTCAAAGAAATCATTCTTCTCAAATGCCCTGACCACAGAAGCTACAAACCAAACCCGAACACACACAGGGTCAGACACCTGGGGAGGAGAGCGCCAGGGTGCAAACAGCCCTCTCACAGAGTGGATACTCACAGTGACATCCTGAAATGAGTACCAAAATGTTTGCGTTTTGGAAAGCATTGCACATCTGTGGGGAGAGAGGGAGAGGAAAGCAGCGTTAGTGATCTTCATGCTCACGAGGAAAGGGCCTTTGGATTAGCTAAGTTTTAATACCCCTTTGGTCATTCACTTGTCTGGAGTATTTGTACTTCTGCTTTCCAGTTCAGCTCTCTAAACATTTGATGAGTGGACTTCCATATGCCAGGAAATGTCTAAAGTGTTAGAAATACAGAAGAGAATCACACGTTCTCATGTGGGGGCGGGGACTGAGAGGGTGTGTCACCCATGGGCTCAGGTGGGAAACAGTTCACACCAAGAGATGGTGCTCCTGAGGACAGTGCTAAGACAGACACAGGCATGGGTGTGATGGGAACATACCGGACAGCCCTCAGGAACAGCCAGGTCTTGGTATTATTGTTTAGTGTATGCATGGGACCCCTTCTTCCTGGAATTTGCTGAGCAGAGGAGAAAAAAACCAAAAACATGCCAAGAGATGGTTAAGTGACATAGTAGAGAATGGAATTCAGGAATCCTGAACCTTGTATTCAGAACTCCTCTGCACAGCCCTGCAGTGCAACCGAAGATGGAAAAGCCCCAAAGGTAAGACACTGAGTATAACTGAATCTGAAAATTGGGTGGAGACAAGGATGTCTTGGATGGGGGAGCCCTTAACATTAACTTCTTCTGAGCCTCTCATTTTATAGATGAGGAAGTGAAGACCCAGTGTAATTTACTAAACTACCTTGGGTCAGATGGATGGAGAACAGTAGCAAAGCCAGGATAGAGGACACAACCACGGACAGCCAACCAGAGTTCTTTTTGCTCCCAGAAGTTTCCTGTTGCCTCAAGACCCAAGAGGAACTGGAATCCCGTAAGAGAGAATCAGAGTTCTTTAGGAATAAGAAGATTTTATAGGATCAGAGGATAAAAGAAGGAAAGTCAACTGAAGGGATAGATCTCAAGGAAAAAAAAAGTGGGCACAGTCAGACCCGGGAAGTGAGTGTTTGGGTTGTTTACACATGAGCCATCACCAATGGAAGAAAGAATGTGACAGGGCTGCACATGGACATAAGGTGGTTTAAAAGCAGATATTATACTTATGAGACATTAGCAATAAAGCTGATATGGCTAGTTATGGGTCTAAACATTGCATAAGAAGGAGAGGAACCATGACTGTCAGAGAAACCAGAGAGGAGGAGAGAAGCCAGGACTCAGGGACACAGTTTCTGAAGGAAAAGTCGTCCCTGCCCTCTTTACCCAAAGATGCAGGCAAGGTGGAAGGAACTGGGGAGATCCTGTAGGTCCTGGACCAGGCAGCACCAGGCTTGTCATGTCCTCTTACCACATCCTCACATCTCTGCATCTTTGACAATGTCCACTGCAGAGCTGCAATATTGCAGAAGATTCTCAGTGTGTTTTTTTTCTGTAGCATTCAGACCTGTTCTTGAAAAGGTCTGCAGTGAACTCCCAGGATATCCTAAGAGTGACTGGGTGTGTAGCACAGATGGCTACCTCAGTGGTATTAAAATTACCCACTTTTGAGTTTTGAGAAAGAATATGCCATGCTTAGAGAACCAATTCCAGTTCAATTGAGTGGTTCATTTTCTTTTTAATCTGATTGACCAACCCCCCCCCCCAGACTTTTTTTTTTTTTTTACATTTTATTTATTTATTTGTCAGAAAGAGCGAGAACATAAGCAGAGAGAGTGGCAGGCAGAGGGAGAGAGAGAAGTAGGCTCTCCGCTGAGCAGGGAGTCTGATGCGGGGCTCAATCCTGGGACCCCGGGATCATAACCTGAGTCAAAGGCCAACGCTCAACCTACTGAGCCACCCAGGCACCCCTTACTCTGGTTTACCTTAAATTGTCTTTAGTGGCCAAGTTTCTAGTGGTCCCGGAGTCACATAGCAGCCGATTAGTGACTGACGGTGTTTAGTCAGGATGCGGGCAGGCACAGGTAGGAGGGGATCCTGGCTCTTGTGAAAGCCTCCTCAGTACTTACCTGTCTTAATGACACTGAAGCCTGTGGATCCACAAAATGGACCATGGAGAAATCCAGGATAATGGTGTGGATACTGGTTAGAAGAGAGCTATCTGAGAAGGGGAGGAATGATCTGTTCCTTCCCTGCTTTTCAGCAATGCCAGGCAGTGGCATTGAGCTGTTTCTAGAGGGGTTATTAGAAAGCCAGGCTTGGTCCACGTCCTTGTAGTTTTGTCCGGGGTTTCTGTGGGAGGTGGAAGATTGGGCGTAAGGTACTTGTTCATCCGACATGGACTGGCTCATGTTCATGCTGTCAAAACGCGAGCAGCGGATCAGGTTAATGGAGGAAGAGTCTTGGTCCTGTTTACTTTCAAATTGTTCCGTGTAGACAACCTGAGACGACAGAATTAGGGGAGGACTGTGAGGAGGCTTAGAGAAGGGCAACCACTATGCCATTTCTGTCTACGGACTCACCGCCCTCTCTCGCAGGAAAGCTCCCTGTGGACCAGGAGCTTGGATTTCACATGGATACCTCATTGTCCCTTTGAGCTCACACCTAAAACTACATGCACCATCATTTCCCTCCCAGTTTCCTTCGGTGCACCAGTGATGATTTCATTGTCCTGTGAGCCAGACTTAAGATCATTTTTGCTTTATTCCTTCACCTCCTCCCTGGGTTCTAATTTGTCTCCAGCACCTCCTAACATATTGTCTGAGGTGTTTCTTCTATTGTCCCCTTTCTCAATGCCTCCATATTTCACCAGACTTCCTTAAGAAGATAGAGGTTACTTGAGCGGGGCTGTCTTTACCTTTTGCTCCTTTCACCCTAATAGGCTTGGAGTGCCTGCCATAGCTTAAGGACAGTACCAAGCACCGGGAATACAACAGTATGCAAGGTGTGGAATGCCCTGCTCCGCAGTCACAGGCACCAGGTTCTGCCTGGGGAGAGGGCATGCGCCCATTCAAAGGATAAACAACAACATAGGTAGACAAGAACTATAAAGTACATGGAAAAATTTTTTAAAAGTTCATTTGCTAGAGTGGTATAGTTGGGGTGATGTTTCTTCTAGGAAAAAACTGCACAAAATAGTACGTGTTTATAGCAAAAAAAAAAAGTAATGTGGATGGCTAATAAATTATAATTCAATGGAGATGGGTGTTTCTCAAGAGTTGAGAGTTACTGAGGCCAGGCTTTTGGGGGAACAGTGGAAGACGGGCTCAGTGGTGGGGAGATGCAAGGTCCTCCAGGTGAAAGGAGACCTCTGAGAGCCTCCCCTTACTCTCCTTCATCCACTCTACACGCTCTTGACCCTTAAGGACTTTCAAGATCCACTCGCACGGTTGTCTGCCTGAATTTCCCAGGGCTATTACTCGGAGGACCTCATACTTATTTCCACCCCAGTGTCTTTGTCCAACCTTATCCACAGGCTGGGAGTCCTCTTTTTTCCCACCTGATCTAAATTCAAATTTCTCTCTCCTGCCTAGCTCAAGTCCATTGCTACCAGGACATTTGCCTGACTTTTTGAAATCACGTCGATCTCTCTATACCTGACGTCTTAGAGTTGTTAAAATCGAAAAACACAATTTTGAACATGACAGTATACTGTATGGAATGGTTGACTGTCTTACTTTATCAATTTTTCCTTAAACATTTTATTTATTTGAGAGAGAGAAAGCACATGCATGTGTGTGCACACGTACTAGAGAAAAAGAGAGAGAGAGAGAGAGAGAGAGAGAGAGAGAAATCACGAGCCATGGGAGGGGCAGAGAAGCAGACTCCCCACTGAGCAGGGAGCCTAACATGGGAGTCAATTCTGGAATACTGGGGCTCAATCCTAGGACTCTGGGATCATGACCCAAGCCAAAGGCAGATAGATGCATAACCAACTGAGCCACCCAAGAGCCCTCTACTTCATCGATTTTAAGATGCACCACCAATTTATATGTCAAGAAAAGAAAAACAAGTCACTGCAAATTAAATTGTGACATGCCATCAATTACACAATGAGTCCAAATTTCAGAGAAGTGAAAAGAACATATATCCTAGGATGTATAATATACAGTAAAAGCCTTGTTTGTCACATTAATAGAGAGCCATCTCCCTAGCCTGACTTAAAATTTCATGTGTTGGGCCCCTGACTGGCTCAGTCAGTAGAACATGTAACTCTTGATCTCAAGGTTGTGAGTTCAAGCCCCACATTGGGTGTAGAAATAACTTAAAAGTAAGATCGCTAAAATAAAATAAAATTCCATGAATTGCTCCAAAATAATTCTGTGATTTTGAGGGGCTAAACATGGGTGGGAATAGAGATGAAACAAAATTGACTATGAGTTGATAAATCTTGAAGAGGATGGTGGGTATATTGAGGCTCGTTATACTTGTCTCTACTTTTGTTTATGTTCAAAATTTTCATGAAAAAAAACATTTCTAAAAAAGAACAACCTGGATGAACCTTGACGACATTACTCTGAGTGAAGTAAGCCAGTGAGAGAAAGACAAATCCTGTATGATTCCACTTAATGAGGGATCTGCAATAGTCAAATTCATAGAGACAGATGGTAGACTAGGGGTAGCCAGGGGCTGGGAGGAGGAGGAAATGGGGAGCTCTTGTTTAATGGGGACAGAGTTGCAGTTCTGCAAGATGAAACAAAATCTGCAGATAAGGGCGCCTGGGTGGCTCAGTTGGTTTGGCGTCTGCCTTCAGCTCAGGTCATGATCCTGGAGTCTGGGGATCAAGTCCTGCATCGGGCTCCCTGCTCAGTGGGGAGGCTGCTTCTCCCTCTGCCTCTGCCCCTCCCTCTGCTTATGCTCTCTCTATCTCTTTGTCACATATATAAATAAGTAAAATCTTAAAAAAAAAAAACCTGTTGATAGAAGGTAGGGATGGTTGCAGAACAAGGTGAATATATTTAATACTATTGAACTCTACACTTCAAAATCGTTAAGATGGTAAATTTTATGTGATGGGTTTTACCACAATAAAAAAGAAAAAGAAAAAAGAACTCCCTGAGGACAGAGACCCTTCAAATTTGTTTTCCTTTTTCAAAGTGTCACAGTTCTGGGTGCAGAGTAGAAGCTCAAGAAATACTAGGCAATCCTATTCTAAAATATATCTAAAATCTATTTTTTTAGATTTTATATATTTATCTTTATATATATTATATATTTTATATTATATATTATATATTATATAATATAATATATTATATTATATATATTATATATATTATATATAGATAAATATATAAATATTTATATATTTATCTAAATATATAAATATTTATATATTTATCTAAATATATCTAAATAAAATCTCTAAAATATATTTGCTGATGTCCTGTAAACACCCGCTATGATGCTCAGTGCAGTGTGGAAACAAAAATTAGATAAAGTGGTAATTCTCTCCTCTTGGGAAGGGAAGTTGGTGTTTTCAGGGAGTTGAGTAGAACCTATGCTCCATTAGGGTATATGGGAATGAGAATGGGTGCTTAGTGAGGAGGGGGACAGGGGTGTTTTTGTTGAGGGGAGTAAAGTTGTGTGTGTGTGTGTGTGTGTGTGTGTGTGTGTGCGTGCGCGTGCACACACGTGTGTGTGTACACAGAACTGCCCCTCCAGAGTATTGGTATAGACCGGTGAAAGGTCCCAAAGCTACAAATGAACTGTGTGGAAAGGGAATAAATATTAGACGAAGGGAATTAATTTAGACCACATCCGAGTTGGAAATAATGAATACTTTGTAATTCATCAGCTAAAATAACCTTCAGATGGTGTAAAATTTCCATCTACACTTATCTGCCCTCCACAACCCATCATCATCTCCTTGGTCACAGGCAGACATCAGGAGACCCTGGCACATCCTTGGGAACCCCAGCCACCACGACTCTGCTGCCCTAGTGGGAATTAGAAACAATTTTTTTTTTTTTTAAGAGGGGGGATGAGGAGCAGAGGGAGAAGGAAAAAGAGAATCCCAAGTAGGCACCATGCCCAGTACAGAGTCCAACTCAGGGCTCGATCCCACAACCCCAAGATCATGACCTGAGCCAAAGTCAAGAATCGGATGCTTAACCAACTGAGCCACGCAGGCACCTCTTAGAAAACAACTTCTAAGTCACTTGTCTTCAGAAATCTAAAGCCAGGCAGGTGAAAGGGAAACAGGTACAATTAAGGTCTTACTATCAATTTCAATACGCAGAGTGCACTCCCTGTGCTCAGATTACTCACTGGCCATTGAGTAGGGACTCAGCCATCTCCTCCTTCTTACTTAGGTCAAGATCTAAATCTCACAAGGGGACCCGTGTCTTCATTTCTGAGTAGAAATCTTTGACTTCCCATTACCCCAGAGCCCATCTCAGAGCCGAAATCCCTGAGGGGTTTTCAATTTTCTTTTCTTAGTTCTTCTCTTTAAAGGACTAGTGCACGTCTTTATAAAACGTGGGGGATGTTGTGCAGAAAGGAAGAGAGGCTTCTAACCCTGGGTGATGGCTCCACTTCGTCACAGTTGCAGAAACAACGACAAATCTTTTCTTCCTGTGAGCCTTCACTTCGATTAAACAGACGGAACACTTCTTCTTCTTTAAGCGGCACTCTTACCATTTCAACCTGAGAGAAGTAAGAGACGTTGTGGTCAGATGGTGAGTGGGCAAAGAGAGGGGCCCCTGGGGGGTGGGGGGAGCCGGTGGAGAAAGGCAGGGGAGGCGGCCATCACCTCTTTCAGCAGCTTGTGCTTTAGGTCATTAACGTTGACAAAAGTGATGGAGTTACAGCACTGGAAGATTTTCACCCCAGGAATGTTTGTGACCTGCAAGACAAATGTCAAATGGAGGGCGATTTCTCAGCTCTTTTATGGAGGAAGAAAAAAAAAAGTCTCTAGAACCCCCTGGAGAATCTGTATTCTTCTTTATGGGAGGTCAGAATTAGCAAGTTCTTTCCGCCCATTTTCACCCCTGCTCTTCCTGCTTTCTTCTTCCCCCTCCCTTTGTTCCTTTCTTTTTCTTGGCCTCCCTCTCACTAGAGGACGTGACCCTTAGCTGGCTACTGTACTCTGAAAACCTGCTTATGTCACCTGCCTCTGCCTTTTTGCCTCCCTCTCCCCGCCTTGGGAGATGCGTATCTCTAGAGCAGCCAACAACAGCAAAGGGATTTTGTAGAAAAACTAAGCAGCAGGCCTGGTCTAGCCCATCCTTCAGGCAAAGGAGTGGGATTGATTTGGAGTCTTACCTCCCGATAGTCATTGAAGTTTCTATATATGTTGGTGTTAGGGATCTGACCCAGGAGGAGGATTTTAGTTCTGAAAGGAAATGTATTTGCTTTTAGGTCATAGTTGCCTTACCTCACCATGGCCAACCTCCTGGTACCTGAGACAAAGTACCTGTGTGACCGAACAGTGATGATGAAGAAGGCAAAAGATACTGAAACAAGTAGCCCAACATCCAGTCCCAGGAAAATGGCAGATGTGAATGTCACCAACCAAATAACCTTATGGAAGAGCAGAAGAAGGGAAAAGGAAGACCATGACAATAAGCAGAATGGAGAAAACCACCAGCTCTATCTCTCAAGCCCCCTTCTGCCACCTCCTCCTGACACCTAGAACTTAGAGCACAAATTTCACAGCCTTATGGACTGACACCATTACAAAGATTGTGTTCCAAGGCTGTCTAACGATTCTTGTAGGCATCCTTGGTCATTTCTCTCTTCAATTCTCTCTTGAAACCTCATGTGAAAAATAGGGATAACAATATCAACTTTATAGGCTCTGTTGAGATTAGAAATCCTGGTCCCAAAGCAACCCAGAATACTCACCAAATGAACAGTAGTTGCTATTTTAAGACCTATCATGGTTATGGTGAGCCTTTAAAAACATGTCAAGCTCTTACCCTAACACCTTCTCCATCACTCTCAGCAGGCAACTGACTCATCTTCACAGAGTGGATAGGCTCAAACTCCCTTAAATATTTCCTTGCCACTTGTTAGAATCCATGCTTAACTTTCCCTCACTCTCTTCACTCCTGTTGGAAGTTCTATCCCTCCTCCAAGGACAAGAAGTGGTATATGTGTGCTGGACCACATCCTCTCTTAGATCCTCTGAGACCTGGATCCCAAAACTATCCCCTTTCATATCTCTTTGCCTCTATTGGGTCTTTCTCCTCTCATGATATTACATTCGCCATCTTTATTTTTTGCTGTTTCCCCTTTATGTCCCCAGTGGTGTGCTCTAGAAGGAGGGAAGGTGCTCCAACGTTTAGTCTGCCTGGCAAGACACTGCCTTCTCTTAGTAAGGTTTGTGCCTTCTATCCTGGAATGTGTTCACACTAACCGGATTAAAAATCATTCAACTGTGTCATGGATGACAAATCCTTTTTACTAGATTCGCATCTAACTCTAGCCACTTAATTTCTTTTTATTAATTTTGTGTCATTTTGGAATAAAGTCTCAGTATTTCCATGCACCAATAACCTTGACTCCCCCCCTTTTTTTAAGCTAGAGTATTAGTTATCAAAGAATTGCTAGTGTCCTTCACCTTGATCTCTTTTGTTTGTTCTTGTTCCCTCTTTCCAACCTACCCCTCTGTCCTTCCCTATCTCAGCCAGTGTATCTATACTCACACAGTCATATTGATTCTGCCTCCATAGACTGGGTAGGTTGTAAATGGTTTCAAGGTAGGGTAGGATGTTGCTCAGAATAATACCAGCCAGGATAGCCTACAGGGAAAAGGGAAACCCTGCTTCATTTTCCTTTCAGAGGTAGAATTCCCAGTTCTTCACAAAAGAACCACAAAAAAGTCAACCATGCCGCTCAGAAATGTTAAAAATCCTCAGGGCTTCAAGGCAGAATCTAACGTACTTTAAGAAATATATTCTTGTTTTCATGCAGTCCCTGCACTAACTTATCATTTCTTAGCCATTTCCTAGCCATCTCCTCTATATGCTCTGCTTGGGAATTAGAACTGATCCTATCACCAGGAATGGCTGGGTCTAAGCTCGCTCTGGTTTTCTGAGATTACTCAGTGACCAGTGGACTCAATAAGTCAGCAGAGGAGGGACAGGCAAAAATAAAGTCAGCAGAAATCACTTCTTTTCCATCTTCATCTTCTTTCCAGTCAAGAATCTCTAAATGTGGGGCACCTGGGTGACTCAGTAGGTTAAAGCCTCTGCCTTTGGCTCAGGTCATGATCCCAGGCTCCTGGGATCAAGCCCCACATCAGGCTCTCTGCTCGACAGGGAGCCTGCTTCCCCATCTCTCTCTGCCTGCTTCTCTGCCTACTTGTGATCTCTGTCTGTCAAATAAATAAATAAATAAATAATTTATTTAAATAAATGAAAAGATGTTTAATTTTTTAAAATTAAAAAAATATTTTTTTCCCTCTTTTTAAAAATTTTTTAATTTTTTATAAACATATAATATATTTTTATCCCAAGGGGTACAGGTCTGTGACTCGCCAGGTTTACACACTTCACAGCACTCACCATAGCTCATACCCTCCCCAATGTCCATAACCCCCCCCCCCCCCCCCCCCCCACCCCCCCACCCCCGTTCCCAACCCCCCCTCCCCCCATCAACCCTCAGTTTGTTTTGTGAGATTAAGAGTCACTTTTGGTTTGTCTCCCTCCCAATCTGAAATAAGTCAATCGGAGAAAAAATCTTTTAAAAAAGATTTTAAAAAAATATTTAAAAAAATGTTGCCTTTCTGAATATTAAGGTAAAACATGCTCATGTATAAAAAAAAAGAAATAGACTTACATATAGTTTCCATCATCCAAGAGATAACCATGGTTAACATTTTGGTATGTGCTATATATTTTTTCACATAAAATTGGAATATTGAAGATACTATTGTGTATCATATTTTTAAAAATATTGTGTCAGTCAGTCCCCTTGCTAACTGGTTGAGATCCTAGCCAGAATGCTCCACCAACTACTCCAATAAGAATTTTTTAATAAGCTATCCATAATCTATCCCCAAGGAAGGGCTCATTCATAGTTTAATGCTCATAGAGCCCCATTATTACAGCGGTTTAGATATTCTACTGATCAGTTGGTGTTCACATCTTCTCAACCAGAAACATCCTAACCAGATGCTATAAAAATAATGTGAGCCAAAAGCAAGGCATGTTCTGTTTCTAATGTATGTATAATAAAGGAGGGCCCTTGGTGAATTCTGACAGATTTTTATTTGTTTGCAGTTTTAAAGAATTCTGATTCTCCTAGCTATACAGAAAAAAAGAGAGAGAGAGAGGGAAGAAAATCCCTATTCAAAGTGCATTAGTGAGCGGCTTTCCTAAAATAGACTCTAAGAGTTAATGCACCTTGCTATAGAAGCTACATTCTGGAGATGACTTCTGCTGGGAATCAGAGGACAGCTTGTGTGATAAATACAAGCTTAATCCCACCTTCCATACATATAGATTCTGGGGCTGAGTTCCAAGATCTCTGAATCACAAGAGCAGAAGGCAGCAGGAGCCTTGAGGTAGTCCTGCTCTCCTGAAATCTGATATTTACCAGGTGGGATGGAGGTGTTCAAAAGCATGAGGATAATATTTGCAACCACTCCAGCTTGTAAGCAAGCTGCTCCCCCCAGTCATGAAATTTCTTCCCACCTCCCTTAATACTATCTAAACATGGCGAAAGGCAACGTTAAGGAAATTTACAAGGAAATTGTGGTCACTGAGCACTGATCTGTATTGCAACTGAAAACAAATTAATGACAGCCAATCATTAATGCCCCTGGCATTTCTAAATGCAGGGTGATCAGTCTCTCACAAAGGGAAGAAATGGCAAGTATATAGAGGCATCCCAGCTGAACAGGGTTAAAACCCAACTTTCAGAACCTGCTGTCTAGTGTAAACTCATCACAAGGCAGAACGGCAGTAATAAGGGGATTGAGTTCATATGAATGCAGAACAAGGCCTTCTGGAAATGGCTTAGGAAAACAGATGGCATGAATACACAATGAGTTTCCAAGCCTGAGTCGGTGAGGGGCGTTCTGGCATCTGAAGTCTATTTTGGTCATCTTTAACTAAATCCTTACTTATAAAACTTACTTTATAGCTTAAGCAAGAAAAAGAAGATTAATGAGAATGAGAAGAGTGACAATAATACCTAATACCTCTTGTGCACTTACGATTAGCTCAACACTGTTCTCTCTATATTACAAACATTACTTGATTTAACTCCCAATCTTGTGAGGTGGATGCTATTATTTTAAAGGGAAGGGATGTGAGCTAGGACAGGGCCACCCCTGGGGACAAGGTGAATGCCCCGCCAAGACACAATCTGGAGATCTGATATTTCCCCCACTTGGTTATTTATCAGTTCTACTTACATTTGGCATTTCATGGAAAAAGTGTCCCACCTTCACCATCAGGAGCAGCATCACACCTGCGCCTACCAGAGATGCAAACTGAGGAGACAGAGCCAGTTGGAGAGAGACCGTTAGGAATGTATTGGTCCCTGTCTGCAACTGAGGCCTTCTGCTTGGTGAGAAGCGTGTCATTTTTTTCTTAAAAGGAGTTGAGTGTAACCATCCAGCCCAAGTGCATTTTTTGTTGAGCTGACATTTTCAGGTCTTGTCAAAGTGCTAAGCATACACTAGGTACTCAAGAAATACTTGTCAAATGAATGCATGAATGCTTTCTGAAAAGTGCTAAATTGTCTTGGCTATTTGAATCTTTATTGCCCTAGCTTTGCACTGTGAAATCTGGAGTCTTCTAAGGTCGGGTTTTCATTCCCTCCCAAATTTAACTCCTCCTGGAACATTCTAGAAAAGCCCTAGTAGACCCATTACTGTCCACCCTAAAATCCCAACCCCTCCATTTCCCATATCAGTAAATACCTCCCTCCTCACTCTCCTGCTTGGAGCTTGGATAACTTCCCATCAAACAGCGTTAGAAATGCTCCATCTTAAAAAATGCAATGATAATCATTTCTGATGTTCCTCAGTTTTTCTCTGCTTCATTACCATAAAAAAAAGTTACAAATGTGAGTCAGGGCTGCAGAGAGCAGCTCTGGGTCCTATGGTAGCTGCGTGACTCTGGGCTCAGTGTTGCTTGGTAAGCAGGGGCTCTGATTGGCAACTACAGATAGCAAACTGAGCCACATAGTTCACTTTAGAGTCTCATGGCTCTCTGGACAGAGTCTTGGACTCAATATGTCCTCCATGGCTAAATCTCCATCGTTTAAGCCTCTAATAACAAAAATGGATACAAAGCAGTATAATCTCCCACTGTGTTGGGGGATCTGTGTGGGGGAAGATAAAACAAACCACTGATCAGAACTATGGCCCAAACAAGCAAGATCTGAGGGTGTCCCTCAAAGCTAACCCATTAAGTGACAGATCAGCAATGATGCTTGAATTTTTCTCTTTGTTTCTCAGGAGTGGAAAGAAAGAAAGAAAGAAAAACCTTCTTACTGGATTCCCTCTCTCTGCTCACTGCTATTTGCTTATAAATGCATCACTAAAAGTAAAAGCAAGGAAATCAATTTCCTGCTTCCTTCTTTCCACAATGGTAGGGTTGAAAGGAGATTGAGGAAAACGGACCACTACAACTGAAACTCAGGGAGTTCTATGGACACACATTTTATACCCTGTGGAACTGAAACAGGTAACTGAGAACATGAGCTTCTGCAACCAATGTACACATCAGCTTGTTGCCAGATCTAGTGTAATAAGGGTCTTGCATTGGGTGGTCTTCGTTGGCACTGTAGAAAAACTACTTTGATCAGCACAGGAAAGTACATCAGCACTTTTCCTTCCTACCACTTCTTTTTTCTTGCTGTTTGGTTTGTTTTTGTTTTTGTTTGCCTTGGTGTTTTGTTTTTTTGGCATTCCTGGATAGGCTTGACCTACCTCCCACTTCTTTTCTCCAAGTTCTTCTGATTAAAGGAAACAAAGATAGGCAGATGCTAAAAAAAAAAAAAGCTGCATAAAACCTAGATTTAAATGAGTACAAATCCGACACTGAATCCCACAAAATTTGCTGCTGAGAGAGGGGTGGGAGGCCTGCCAATAATTGTGTTTCCCTGGGCTGCACACGCAAAGGAGCAGACTTTGGGATCAGAGGGCCATCCTTGGTGGCATCGTGCCTTAGGAGGATGCTTGATGGCTCTCTGAATCTCAGACTCAGTGTCTGAACAGGGTCTAAAGACAGCAAGCATGTAGAACTTTACATCTCGTGCATATTTTGCTATTCTGCTCCCATTTTCCATCTCTTTCCCAGGTTTTCTTGAACAAAAACGGACTCTGCTGACTCTGCCTTCTCTTTGGGAATTCAAGGCACTGTGAGTTCCCACAAGCCACAGCCACTATCAACATGCAGACCCTCAGACACCAGACACCAACTACTCTATACACAGTGGGTTCCATGAAGTCGACGAGCACATTGCCAAGTACTGGCCCAGGCCCTGGGAACGTGGGGTAGAAGCTACAATTTTTGAACCTCCTAAGTGACAGGGGCTATGATAAGCACTATTACCATCTAATTTAATTTAACTGAAAAGTTATCTCTAGCCCAATTTTACAGATGAGGACTGCAGCCTCAAAAAGCAAAAGTAACTTGCCCAAGGTCACCCATGTAGGAACCACTGAGTTAGGTTCCAATCTATCTGACCGGCTGATTCCAAGATCTAGGCTCCCTCCAACTGGCCCATTTGCTTCCTGTAAGAAGAATACAGCACGTTTCTTTCTTTTATATCTCTTTCTTTAATAATAATAATTTTTTTAAAGCAGTTCTGAGAGCCTTGGGACATGGCTAGAAGACCAGTCCTTGGAAAGCAGGGAACAAGAAAAGGAGCTCAATCACGGAGATCATGGAAATCCAGTGGTTAGAATGTTAGAATGAGGGGAGCCGGACGATGGATTGGGGGACAGTCCAACTGACCACAGGTCTGGGGCTCTTCATATTCCCTCTGCCCTGGCCGGCCAACACTGAAATCCAAGCCTTGGCTGGAAGAGCCAATATGTTTTGCTGTAACCAGGGAAGATAAGTGGGTTCTAGACAAGGGAAATTAAAGTGAAAATTAGATTAAAAAAAAAAAAAGTGGCCTTTGGTGGCAGGTCAGGTCTGAGAGGTACAGAGCCTGCCCCCTAGCTTCTCCTCCCAGAGTTCTGAGGAACTTGGAAGAAATGAAGGTGTTCCCAGGCAAAGTGACTCAAAAATCCCCAGAGAGGAGGGATAGAGAGAACACTCCACTGCTGTGGGATGAAGAGGGCTGAATGAATCTCAGAAGCCTTTGCTCGTCCAGATCAGAAACTCAGAGTGGAGGCTGGGGACCCCTAGTGCCTCCAGAGCCAGGGGCCAACTAACATTCTCTGGTCAAACCAGCGATTTGCTGGGCAAATTAGGGTCTCAGGGAAGAGTTGACCAGCATCCCCAGAGAATGCCCATCTGTGAAGCATTACTATGCCACAGGAAGAGTCATTGGTAGGGACAGGAGAACAATGCAGCAGCAGCAGCAGCAGAAAATAGATGAGAGCCCCAGCCTGCCTCTGAATTGGGTACTTTTTCCAACAGGCTAAATGCAACTCAAGCTGAACTGAAGCCTTTCTTTCCTCCTAGCTATACATATCCTAACCTACCTTCCTTTCTTTTTCTTTCTCTCTCTCTCTTCCTTCCTTCCTTCCTTTCTTTTTTAAGATTTTATTTATTTATTTGAGAGAGAGAGAGAGAGAGAGACCAAGTAGGGGAAGGGACAAAAGGAGAGGGAGAGAATCTCAAGCCGACTCCTCACTGAGCATGGAGCCCAACAGGGGGCTCAATCCCAGGACCCCGGGATCATGACCAGAGCTGAAGACAGCTTCTTAACTGACTGAGCCGCCCAGGCACCCCAGTCCTAACCTTCTTTCAATAATCTACAGAAGTCCACTTCTTCCATCCATCTCTTTCTTGTATTTATAGATTTATGGCACTTTTAATTTTATTTTATTCTTTTTTTTATTCTTTTTTATTATGTTATGTTAGTCACCATACAGTGCACTATTAGTTTTTGATGAGTGTTCCATGATTCACTGTTTGTGTATAACACCCAGGGCTCCATGCAATACGTGCTCTCCTTAATACACATCACTGGGCTCATCCATCCTCCCCCCAAAACCCTCAGTTTGTTTCTCGGATTTCTCCGATTTCCCCCCCTTCACTTTTCCCTTCCTTCTCCTAATGTCCTCCATTCTATTCCTTATGTTCCACAAGTAAGTGAAACCATATGATAATTGACTTTCTCTGCTTGACTTATTTCACTCAACATATTTATATGACTTATTCCGCACTTAATGTTACTTGCCCTGCGATTTAGTTTTTCCAACTATGTGCGTTGTTTCTCCCCACATGTATCTTACACTTACCTACTGAATATACAAGGCATGTTGTTAAAAGTTAGTGGAGACTAATGTCTGGGATGGTCTTTTCCTCTTCTTATCATGAAATCCCCTCCTTTGATTTGAATGTTTGTACACATGTGCAGAGAACATCCTTCTTTTTTACAGAGCCCACCTTCCTTCTTTCTGCCCAACAGTGGTGGAAAAGAGCTACACCTTACAGGCCAGAGTGTCTGACAGAACGTGAAGTGACATGACATGGTCTTACTCTAGACTCAAGCTCTCGACCCTGCTAACTTTTATTGGCTTTGACCTTATATTTCACCTATATCTACCCAGGGACGGGGACACTTTATCTTCCCCCATTAAAGTGTAGTGTCCATTCTCTGACACTTAAGTTTCTACCACGTGTCTGAGACCTAAGCTCATTGTTGACCTCTGTCACTGTTTCTCTGCCCTCTGAACACTGACCCATTCTCTGGGCTTACTCCAGTTTCGATTCTGATAGTTCTCTGACATTTCATCATGCTGCAGAGCTGAGCTGGGACACCTCCCATGCAGTAGAGCTAGAATTTCTATCTAGTCAGTTCAGAACCTATGGACATTGGACTTACAAAATCTCATGCCTTCAGTTAGACAAAGAGCTGGCCTTTAAAGTCTTCTCTACCATCATCCTCCCCTTTGTTCTCCCCTCTGACCCACACATTTAGTTTACTAATTCAGCATACCTGAAGAGAATCTGACCCAGATGATTTGCTTATATTCCAAGGCAGACCGGTCATAAATTCTCTAGGCTCATCTAGACAAAGACCTTATTCTCTATCATAAAAGCCTCTTGCCATGCGCCTTGGGGAAACTAGGAAAGTTTCTAGTTCTGCAGCTAGTATGGGGAGAGGTGTATTATTTGCTTTTCCAGATGAGGACTGGGCATATATCTTTCCATGGAAAACAATGTTAAGAAGTGATGGTTAGTTTACCTGAAATATTATTCTTTGGGGGATGTTACATGAAAAATGGGTCTTTATGGGCTAATACATAGAAACCTCTCATATAGAATAATATTTCTACAGAAAATGACTTATAAGTTCTACATTGGCAATAATTTTTAAGACAAAAGTCCAAGCAAAAATTTAGGCAAGCATGAAATCCAAGTTGCTCCAAGAGACCTTCTCTAACAAACATAACATTAAAGCAGTGGTATGGGGCACCTGCTTGGCTCAGTTGGTTAAGTGTCTGCCTTTGGCTCAGGTCTTGATCTCGAGGTCCTGGGATTGAGCACCCCCTCCTTGATCTTCCTGCTCAGTAGGGAGTCCACTTCTCCCTCTCTCTCTGCCCCTCCACCCTGCTCATGTTCTCTCTCTCTAACAAATAAATAAAATCTTAAAATAAAGCAGCAACAAAATTAAATGAATAAAATACTCCTCTATGAATATACATATGAGTAGTATAAATATGTTTCATATTAAAGACAAAATTCTATTCCAACATACCTGCTGTCTTCCTCCAGTCTTATCTTGGATAATCGTCCTGATAATAGCACCAGTAAACACACAAGATCTAAAAAATGAGCTGATGACATTGCAAAGGCCAATGGCTATTAAATCCTGTAAAGAAATGGCAAACACATTTGGCCCACTGTTTGTGGAAGAAGGCAGGATTGAGTTTGAACTCAAGGTATACTGTCTATTTCTTAGGTTTGACAATAAGATTGTTTCCATTATTTTAGACAACACTGAAATATTCTTAGAAAAAACAAAAGGATGGAAAATCTGATTCCTGGACTAACTCGAATCTTCATTTTAGCTAGCCATCATAAGAAAAGCACTTTTTCAAAGTGAGAAATGAATTTTTTGTCTTATTATTCCCTTTCACATGATTACTGGGACATAGAATGGCAGAGGGAAACATAGTACTATTTTTCCTCCCTCCCTTTTATACTACCTCAAAATCAAAGTGGGATACCTCTTGCTTTCACATCTCTCTTTGGAGTTCTAGGAAAAGAGCCAAACTTAGAATAGTGGGGAAATTAAACAAACAAACAAAGAAGGACTGTTTCTGGGAGAGTAGTGTAATTATGTTAGTAGCCTGGTTTTGATATTCCCTAGCATTTCTTATTGTGCCTTAGTATGTGCTTGACTCCTCAGGACTTTGGAAAGAAAGACAAAATTAAGAGAGGAATTCTGCTAGCTTAACAACACGATGCCATATGTTATCTTCTTGCCTCCCTACACCATAGCTGTTCTGGGGGAATAACATTCGTGTTAATTTAAGTGACTTCAAAGTTAAGTATGCCACACTCCTCAAAAATCCTTGGGTAATTATAATTCAAATTACAGTCTCACTGACTCTCTGGTTACAAAGAATGCAGCCTTCACATTAGCAGGAGACTCAGATTGGAGAACAAAGACATAAGGTCAGAGGATATAAGAGAAAGGCCTGTCATCTCACCTGGTTGGAATTCACGTAGTAGTTATGGTAACTGGCAATCTTCTTGCCCAGAAATATGAGCAGAGAGGAGCTCACTAAAGCTAAGGAGAAGGCTTCTAAAATAAGTTCAGGAAGAATCTTCAAATCTGGTGTCACAGGAAACATGAAGCTGGAATAAAATGGTGGAATCATACCTAGATAGCAGGAACAACTTATTGGTCCCTCCCCCACTCCAGACTTATCATGTGGGGCAACTGGAATGACCCTTAAAAAAAAAAAATAACAATAAGAGATAAGAAGAACAACTGAGGCAGCAGCCTACCAAAACCCACAAGCAAACACAGCCAGGTTATAAAAGCCGTTGTGAGAACATGCTCTGCTATCTTCCAGGTCAACGTTTTTGCCACATAGCAACAGCAACAAACAGGACAGGGAAGCAACAAAGATTGATGGAAAATGGCTCATCCACGCTGTTGGGAGACCATACCAGTGGATAAACAACAGGCAGATACCACGTCTATGATGGGTTACAGCTAAAAAGCTCAATGAATTCTATTCTACTCATCCTCAAATCTTTCAGGGTATAACTTAAATCACTGTCCTTTGTACCAATTACTTCCAATTCTAACCACACCTTCCATTCTACAGTTTTTCCCCCCAATTTTTTTGACTTGGTAAATATGCATAACATGAAATCTACCATCTTACCCATGTTCAAGTGTACCAATGGCGGTAAATATATTCATAACGTGCGACCATCTCCATCATCCACATCTGACACTCACCTTGTAAAACTGAAACTGTATTAATCCCGTTAACCAATAACTCTCCATTTCCCCCCTCCCTCCCTCAGCCCTGGTAACCACCTTTCTCCTTTCTGTCTTGATGATTTGGACTATTCTCAGCACCCCATAAAAGTGGAGTCATACAGTGTTTGTCTTTTTGTGACTGGCTTAGTCCACTCAACATAGTGACCTCGAAGTCCTGCTGAAGGCAGATGCTTAACCGACTGAGCCACCCAGGTGCCCCCAAACTAGTAATTCTTTTAAATGTATTGGTCTCTTAAATATATGTAAAAAATAAAGAGTGGAATTACAAACCATTGTTAAAAACATTAGTTTTTATAATTTCCCAATATTTACCTTTATTAAGATCCTTATTTCTTTATACAGCTTTAAGCTACTGTCTAGTGTCCTTTCATTTCACCCTGCAAAACTCCCTTGAGCATATCTTGCATAGCAGTTCAAGTGGTAATAAACTCCTTCAGCTTTTGTCTATCTGAGAATGCTTTAATTTCTCCTTCACTTTTGAGGGAAAATTTTGCAGGATATAGGATTCTTGGTTGACAGTTTTCTTTTTCTTTTAGCACTTTGAATATGTTGGCCCACTGCATTCTCACCTCCAAAGTTTCTGATGAAAAATCTTTTCATTACTTTATTGATAAGCCCTTGTGTATGTATGAGTCACTTCTCTTTTTGCTTTCAAGATTCTCTGTCTTTTTTTTTTTTTAAAGATTTTATTTGTTTGACAGACAGAGATCACAAGTATGCAGAGAGGCAGGCAGAGAGGTGGGGGGAAGCAGGCTCCCCACTGAGCAGAGAGTCTGATGTGGGGCTCGATTCCAGGACCCTGAGATCATGACCTGAGCCAAAGGCAGAGGCTTAACCCACTGAGCCACCCAGGCGCCTCTCTCTTTGTCTTTTGAAGTTCGATTTTGAATCTAGATACAGGTGTCTTGGAGTTTCTCTAACTAGGAATTTGTTAGATTTAGGCATTTACATTCATGTCTTCCATCAAATTTGGGAAGTTTTCAGCCATTTTTTTTCTTCAAATATTGTTCCCCATCTCTTTCTTTCTCTCATCTCCTTCTGAGACTCCCATGAAATGTATGTTGTTCTACTTGATGGTGTCCCATAGGTCCTTACAGCTCTGTTCATTTTTCTCTGATCTTTTTTCCTTCTGTTCCTCAGACTCAATAATTTCCATTATCTTCAAGTTCACCAAGTCCTTCTTCTGACTGCTCAAATCTGTTTTTGAATCCCTCTAGTGAATTTTCCTGTTATTGTACTTCTTAGCCCTGTAACTTCTTTTTGGTTTCTTTTTAAGTTTTCTGTGTCTTTATTGATATTTCCATTTTGTTCATACATTGTTTTCATGACTTTCTCCACATTTTCCTTTAGTTCTTTAAGTATTTTTAAGACAAGTGTTTAAAGTCTTATGCTCATTGATCTGCCATCAGGCCTTTTTCAGGACAACTGTTGTTCTTGTTTCTTTTTTCTTTTGAATGAACCATACTTCCTTTATCTGCCTTCAGATTTTTGTGGAATATTGTGTATTTGAATCTAATAATGTGATAACCTGGAAATCAGATTCTCCTCATTCCCAGAGTTTGCTGTTTTTTGTAATTGTTCTGTTGTTGTTATTGTTGTAGGCTGTTTTTATGCTGAGGATAAGCTTGATGTATAAACTTAAGGTTTTCTCAGGGTTTTTCTGAGCCTGTACCTTTCTCTGGGCATGGGTAGTTATGTTCTAATTTTTCTTATATATACAGTTTTTTAAAAATCTCCTAATCTTTAATGTATGACTTCCAAAAGGGGAAAAAAGAGAAAAATGAAGAAAAAAAGGGGCACTACCCCTTTAAATCCCTTGGAAGTCACTTTTACCAGAGGGGGAGGGACTTGCAACAAATGGGAGCTGAGGTGCAACAACAATGGCTGTTCACCTTTTTGTTTGCACCTCTGTGGTCAGCAGTAGCAATCAGCAATTGGAGGAAAGATCCTCAATATTTGGAGGACAGGGTCTTCTTTGCCCATGCTTCCTCCCTCAAGTTGTGTGCAAGTTGCTTCAGGTATTCCACTGCCTGCCATAAGGCTAGATGTGGGGGATGGTAGCTGTCACTGTGCTAAGAGCTGAAATTTCCTGAAATTAATTGCAATTTACCACCCATGCCTTCCCCTAGAGGTTACAAGGCTTCAATAGGCTATAGAGTTCCAAAATAGTCAGACAGATTCTGCTAGTGCAATTTTTTCAAGGCGGGGAGAGAGATTCCTGGTGCTTTTTATTCTAACATCTCCCCAAATCCTCTTTCAACTCCTGTTGATTTGAGGTCACCAGATTGTTGAGACTTGTCCATCTTGCTGGTAGTCACTGTCATCTAATTCTATTAAGTCAATATATATATAATTTCTTCTAAGATCACATCATATAAAACATTGCCAGTCTCATATTACCACGAGTAGAACTTCTTCCCAGGTATATCTCCCACCATATTGTTAACCAGGAAAATCTCCTTAAGACAATAAACTTTCTTCTTTGTCAGTATTACTGTCAGATTGCTGATCAGAGAATTAAAGATTATCTTGCTTCTTATAGGAATGGATGCTTGTCTGTTTGTGAATGGGTTTAGGAATTTCACTCTGTTACCCAGAGTATCTAAGACAGGTTCTGTGTGGTCAATTTTAGGCTGACTTCTTAGGACTCAGAGACTGATTTTGGTTCCCTTCATGGGCATGCATCATTGAGTAACACTCATAAATATTTGGTAATTTATTTATTTTTTTTTAAAGATTTTATTTATTTATTTGACAGAGAGAGACCACAAGCAGACGGAGAGGCAGGCAGAGAGAGAGAGAGAGAGGGAAGCAGGCTCCCCGCTGAGCAGAGAGCCCGATGCGGGACTCGATCCCAGGACCCTGAGATCATGACCCGAGCCGAAGGCAGCGGCTTAACCCACTGAGCCACCCAGGTGCCCAGGTAATTTATTTTTAATGTGGAGAATTTCCCAATATTTGCAAAAGAAGAAAGGATGGTATAGTGAGCTCTTGTGTACCCATCACTCACTTTGAACATTTAACAATTTATAATCAGTCTTATTTCATTTGTACTCCTACCCACTGCCTATTCCAAGATTATTTTGAAGCAAATACCAGGCATTCTATAGTTTTAAAATTTGAAAGATATACACAGGAAGATTAATACCAACTTATCAATATAATCAAATATACAATTAATGTTCAAACTTTCCCAAATGCCTTATAAATATATATTTAACAGTTTGTTTCAATTAGAACCCAAATAAGATCCATATGTTACAATTGGTTGTTATGTCTCTTAAATCTCTTTTAAGCTATAGGTTCTTGCTCCATATTTTTGTTTTTCCTCCCTGCAACAAAAGCTGTTGTTGTTGTTGTTAAAGAAACCTGAACACTGGTCCTTTTCCCAAAAGATTTTGCTAATTGCATCTCTGAATTATCATTTAACATATTCCTCTTTTGTATTTCTTATAAACTGGTAGTTAGCCTTTCGGGTTTGGTCAGATATGGGCTAGTTTTTGGGGGCAAAAATATTTCATAGGTGGTAGTGTGTAATTCTGTCAGGAGGCATAAGATGTCTTTTTTAAAAAACTATAATCAGAGGGGTGCCTGGGTGGCTCAGTGGGTTAAAGCCTCTGTTTTCGGCCCAGGTCATGGTCCCAGGGTCCTGGGATCGAGCCTCGCATCCGGTTCTCTGCTCAGCAAGGAGCCTGCTTCCCTCTCTCTCTGCCTGTCTCTCTGCCTACTTGTGATCTCTGTCTGTCAAATAAATAAATAAAATTTACAAAAAACTATAATTAGAAGCACCTGGTTGGCTGAGGGTCAAGCCTCTGCCTTCTGCTCAGGTTATAATCTCGGGGTCCTGGAATTGAGCCCTGCCCTCTGTGGGAAGTCTGCTTGGAGTTCTTTCCCTCTGTCCCTCCACCTGCTTGTGCTTGTGTTTTCTCTCTAGAATATATAAACAAATCTTTAAAATAAAGATTGTTCTATTTCTGTGCGAAATACCATTGGAACTTTGATAGAATTGCATTGAATTTGTAGATTGCTTTGGATAGTATGAACATTTTAACAATATTAGTTCTTCCAATCCATGAGGATGGAATATTTTTCCATTTATTTGTGTCTTCTTCAATTTCTTTCATCAATGTCTTATAGTTTTCAGTATACATGTCTTCCACCTCCTTCATTAAATTTATTCTTATGTATTTTATTCTTTTTCATGCAATTATAAATGGGATTGTTTTCTTAATTTCTTTTTCTGATAGCTCGTTATTGTGTCTTTTTGTGATGTTAACAGATGTTACACTAGTATACTTTAATGGTGATATCCTAATTCTATAATTCCTTCTCCCCTAAATGGCTGTAATACTTGTATAAAGTGAAGTATCTGAATATCAATGATTTGGATCTCCCAAAGAGCAGTTCTTATAGGAAGAGCATGATAAATGCTTACTTTGTTCTTTTTATTTAACAATTTACAAAATAACAAAAGTTGGTTCTACAGCATTTTGGGATGGTGAAAAAAATGGGTTTGCTCTTAAAAGAAAAAGATTTTATTCATTTATCTGAGAGAGAGAGAGAGAGAGAAAGCAGTGGAGAGGGGCAGAAGGAGAAAGAGAAAAGGAGACCACTCGTTGAACAGGAAGCCCAACATGGGACTTGACTCCAGGAATCAGGACCTGAACTGAAGGCAGACGCCCAAATGACTGAGCTACCCACCTCTTTTAGAATTTTTATATTCACTGATTTAAACATATTTTATATGTTTTGCTGGTAAAAACCTCAAAGTGATATATAGATTCAAGGCAATACCTATCAAAATTTCAATGACTCTTTCGCAGAAATGGAAAAGCTGATTCTAAAAAGAAGAATAAAGGTGGAGGGCTCAGGGTATTCCATTTCAAAACTTACTGTGAAACTGTAGTAATTAAGATTGGTATACAGATCAACAGAAAAGAATTGAGAGTTCAGAAATAAACTCAAACATTCATGGTCAATTGATTTTCACCAAGAGTGCCAAGACCACTAAATTGGGAAAGAACAGTCTCATCACCAAATAGTATGCAGACAATTGGATATTCACATGCAAAAGAATGAAGTCAGAGCCCTATCTTACAACATATACAACAATGAACTTGAAATGGATTAAAGGCCTAAATATAGACCTGAAACTATAAGATTCTTAGAAGAAAACATATAGGTAAATCTTCATGACCTTGGATCACATTACATGACTTTGTAATACCAAAAGCTCAAACAACAAAGGAAAAAATGAATTGGACTTCATCAAAATTAAAAATCTTTGTGCTTTCAAGGATCTGCTGAGGAAGTGAAATGACAGCCCACAGTAAAGGAGAAAATTCTTACAAACTGTATATCTGAGAAGGGTCAAGTATCCCAAATTCCTACAACTCAACAACAAAAAGACAAATAACCCAATTAAAAATAGTCTAAGGGCTCGAATAGATATTTCTTTAAAAAGATATACAAATGACCAGTAGGCACATGAAAAAATGCTCAACATCATTAGCCCTTAGAGAAATGCAGATCAAAGTCAGAATGATGTACCAACTCATACTTACTAAAAGGATAATAACAATAATAATAATAATAAAAAACAGCAAATGTTGGTGAGCATAGGAAGAAATTGGAACTTTGTGCATTACTGGTGGGAAAGTAAAATGGTGCTGCTGCTGTAGAAAATAGTTTGGCAGCTCCTTAACAAGTTCAACATAGAATTACCATATGACCCAACAAAAATCTACTCTTACATATAACTCAAAAGGAATGAAAACAGGTGCTCAAAAGAAAAACCTGCAGATCAATATAGCCCTATTTATAATAACCAAAAGTTGGAAAGAAATGAAATGTCTATCAACTGATGAACAGATTAACAAAAGGTGGTATATCCATATAATGGAATATTATTCAGCCATAAATAGGAATTATCCATGGTACAATACGGATGAATCTTGAAAATATTATGCTGAGTGAAAGAAGCTAGAGTCAAAACACCACACATTTTATGATTCCATTGCAGAATAAGCAAATTCCTAGAAGTAGAAATTAGATTAAGGGGTACCTGGCTGGCTCAGTCAGTAGAACATGTAACTCTTGATCTTGGGGTTGTGAGTTCAAGTCCCATGTGCGGTGTGGAGTTTACGTAAATTAAAAAATTAAAATAAAAATAAAAGAAATTAGCCCAGGGCTGTGGAGGGGAACAAATGGGACAGGGCTTCTTTTTGGGGGGTGATAAAATATTTTAAAATTAGATAGCAATGATGGTTGTACAACTTTGAGAATATACTAAAATCAACGAAAGTGTATAGTTTAAAATGGTGAATTTTATGGTATGTGAATTATACATTAGTAAAGCTGTTATTAAAACAAGATAGTAAGAAAATATTATAAATAACTTTTTGTCAATATATTTGACACTTTAAATGGGCAAATTCTTTGAATCACCAAAATTGAGTACTCTCAAGAATTCTGGATAACCTGACGTATAGAGAAAGTTTATGTAACTTAATAGTAATTGTACTTAAATAATAGCCTATTAAAAATTGAATTTGTAGTTAAGAACCTTTCCACAATGAAAACTTCAGGCTTAAATATCTTCACTGATGAATTCTACCATGAAGAAATAATGCCAGTTCTATAGAAACTTTTCCAGAAATTAAAGACAAGAGAAAACATCCAAAGCATTTTATAATGTCTACAATACTCTGATACTAAAGCCAGATACAGATATTACAAGAAAAGAAACTCTCAGGCCAATATACATAAATGCAAAAATTCTTACCATCATTTTAGCAAGTCAATATACAAAAGGTAATCATATATCATTACTAAGTGAGGTTTATCTGAGGATGCAATGTTGGTTTAACATTCAAAAATCAATCATGATATTAACAGACTAAAAAAGGAAAAGAAATTTCATGATTTGAGGGCCAGTATTGTTTTCCCATGGATCCGTAAAATAATCCCTCAAACTGAATTTGGAAGCACACATATGCTTTGGTTTCTATATCTCTAGATTTATTTTCTAAGTAAAAACAAAACAAAACAAAACATTGAAATGTTTCAGATGAAGTTTGCTATTTGAAATGTTAATTCTTTTGATTATTTTTATCCTTTCATCAAGATACAGATACAGGACTCCATAACTGACTTCCAAAATTTTGTGTAAAACCCACATTCAGTAAAATGAACAATGTGTTAAATATCACTTGGGAAAATTATTTTAAAATATATTTTGTGATGTATTTATATTTAATCCCTTATCTAATGAAATGTTATTAGTTTCTGCATTTTCAATTTTATTTTCTTTAGAATAAGAAGCATCCTACTGTACATTATTATGTATAGGAATCTAAATTCCTATTTTTAAATATCTTTTCCTTCACCATCTATGTCTGTTTTAGTTCCCTATTTAAAATATACTTATAACTTACAAGCACCTAGGTCTTTTCTAGGTAATGAGCTAGATAGAAATATAACTGAAGGCTCAAAGCCAGATATTTAACCTTTTGTTAAATTTCCCCTTTTTGTACTTTTAAGAAATTAGAGAAAAACATGGCTATCCCAAGGAGGTATACAGTAAATGGAATATATTGCCCAAATCTCTGTCAGTAAACCTTAAATATTCAGTATGCTAACACAAACTACTCTTTTTCCTTTCTGGTGTTCTCTAACATTTAATTCTTTGTTAGCAGTTTAGGTTACAAGGACACATGGTCACAGAAAAAACTAACTTAAATTGTTCAAATTTTCTAATCTTTAGCAACCTCAGATAAACATATAATAAAAAGGGAAGTTCAAAGCAATACCTAACAAAAAAAGAAAGCAATACCTAAAATTAAATTTTTGAAATGCTTACCTATCTATCTATACCCTCAATCTTGTGATGAAACAAGCAAAAGTTGACCATATGGTTTTTAAGTCATCAATAGAGTGATTCTAATCAGAGATTTTGGAATTAAATAGAAAATGGGCTCAAAAGTAGCTGTGCCCCGACCAACTGTGTGATGGCAGAGAAAAAATTTAAATTGGTAAACCTTAGTTTCTTCAGCCATAAAAAGGAGTATTACTGGGTGGTGAAAATGAAATAAAATAATTATTATCAATCTCATTGTTGTTCTTGTTATTTTTTTGTGAGAGCAAAGACGCAGTCTTATTTACCGTCGCATTCCTTGGCACCTTGGTGGTCTGCTCACATTTTTTTTTTTAACTGAACAGAATTGCAAATGATTTAGTCATCATTGGATTTCATGGAGAACTGATAGGACATGAGACTAATCCAATCCGCTTTCATCAAAAGTAGTCTATGTTGTGTTCTCCTGGAGTTTGCCGGTATCACTGACTCTTTGCAGTATTCCCCACTGAACAGCCTTAGGAAATAAACAACGCTCTTCAAAAGCCTGCCTGTGAATCAAGAAACTGCAGTGTATTGCCTTTCTTAGCTAAAGTGATTCATCTGATGAAGGTTACAGGGAACTAATATTTCCTAATAGGAGCAAGATTGACCCATAGTCACTGGTAGGAATTATAACGTAAATTCATCCCAAGTCCTTAAGAACTCCATAGGGCAGACTATTTGAAGATAGCTTTCTACTCAGAGTAATGAAATAATGCTTCTTAAGGACACTGCGGTCGAAGTGGGTGGAAACAGAGGGACACTCATCTCCTGAGCACTTAGCTCCAGGACAGAGGCCAGGAAAGCAGACGCATCTCTTGGTCCATCCTTAAGAGTTAGTCAGATAGGTATGGACGTTTTGAAGACCCAAGATGTACTGGGGAAAAAACTGTGTGTCTCTCTGGTATCTGGCGCCTCCAACAGTTTACTTGTGTAAAGGGACTGGCTCATCCAGGGGAAGAGAGTAAGAGGCTGACTGGAGAAACAAAGGGTTGTCCTAGTCCGTCTTCCTTCGTGGACCTCTGTATTCTAAAATGCATTGGAGCCCATTACCCATATTTGTCCGTGGTCAGGCTGCTAGTAGAGAATACCAGTCAGGCAGTGTGGTCAGAGGCTAAGCGAAGGTAACAGAAAGGGACAAGTAATCCTGAGAAGTGGAGTTACTGACCTATAAGGAATCATATCAATGAGCGTCCTGCTGGTTTCGGTGGCCATGCTTATCTTGTTGGCAAATGCAGTGAAGCCAAGAATCTGTAGGGGTTAAAATAAAAATGCATATGATCATCTCAAAATTATGAATTGCTTCCAGGAATAGAGGTGCATTTAGTCTTGGCGAGGTGGGGAATGAAATATATGTGGCAGTCCCCATGCATGAAAGTGAGAAAGAGAGGCGGGGCCAGTTCAGCAGACAGAGAAAGGTGGAAATCCTCTCTGACTCTTAGCTCCCTAAGCTCTCTTTATTTATTTATTTGTTTGTTTATTTTCAAGATTTATTTATTCATTTTAGAGAGCAAGGAGAGCATGTGGGGGGAAGGGGCAAAGTGGGGGAGAGACTCTCAAGCAGATTCCCCACTGAGCACAGAACCTGATGTGGGGCGAGGGAGGCTCGATCCCATAAGATCGTGACCTGAGCAGAAACCAAGAGTGGGAAGCTTAACTGACTGAGCCACCCAGATGCCCCCTCCCTTAGCTCTTTTTAGCCTTGTAGACAGAATGAAAAGCAACTTCAGCCTTGGTCTCTGACATGACAATGGGAATAAATGGATGCATTTACCAACTTGGAATATCTGGACCAAATATACACATGTTTTCAGGTAGTCGGTATTTTAAGGCCTCAGTTGTAGAAGTTTTTAGATCTAGAGACACTGTATCAAGATACATACACCTTTGGGGGATTGTTTAGGTATACTGAGAATCATATTACTGACTAACCCTTAAGAATAAATATAGAGCAGCATTTGATAGCACAAAGAAAAAGTCTTCAGCAAGGCAATGACTTGCTTTTTAATCTCCCTTTCATTTACTCCTAAAATAACAAGGCTCCTTTCCATTTCAACTAGGGGCAAAATAGACAACCTAGCAGCTGTTACACCTTATAGAGACCTCACACCAGAGCAAGTTAAGCCAGAGACAAAAGAACTTGATGCCCAGGTCTTAGCATAATAATTATGTAGCTGCTTTACCCCATTTTCCCTACTAACACATAAATCTTTTCCCAGGCTCTGCTGAGAGTTCAGACACTGAGCAGAATAGCAATTGGTTTATCTGTGATGCTGTGATCTGATGAAGACCCCTGGGAACCTTACAGGTCAGAAGGGAAAGAAAAATCTGGATCATAGCTTGACTCAGAAAAAAGTTTTCTTCTTTATATAGTTAAAGGACAAAAAGTGTGAAAACTGGCCAAGGAACTCTTTTTATTTCCAATATAAAGGTAATGCTTGCTCATAAAGGAACACAGGGAAAAATAGGAAAATTAAAAAGCAGAAGTAAATCACCCAAAGACAACTATTTTTGATGCCTGTTTGGTGTGTGTTATACAAATTAAATAAACATAGGCACAAACACACTCATATACATTTATAAGTGTTGAACATATAATATGTATAATTTCTTAGAGCTATAGGATTCCTGAATTATTTGTCAGTATATTCTACCTGGATCCCAGATACTGCCTTGAAACTTTCCCTTTCTATTTGACACTACGTGTTAAGGACAGATTGGTGGGTGTGTGCAGTTTCCTCCAGCATGTCTAAACAGTAAGTGTCTTGGTGGGTGCTGTGAGAAGCTTTTTACACCTCTAGGGCATAGCAACTCTCATCCTCCCTCTCCCATTTGCCTCACTGCCAGGGGAAACATGCAAGTCTTTTCTCAGTTCTAACGACATCTCTAATCCTTGCTACTTGGTGGACAGTGATCCTGATCACTTCACTTGCTTGATATGTGTATAAGTAATTATTGCAGGCTTTGATAACCTTTGAGCATAAATTAGGTCACAAAAAAGTGTACTGCCTAAACTGCAACAATTCTAAGTCTCCACAGACTCTTCTTGCTGATCTGTTTCTTCCCCCACTTCACTCCATGGTGCATCGTAATTATTTATAGCGCTCTCCAAAAGGAATGTCTTAACTGTGGCTCCCAAACCAATCTGTCAGCCATAGTGAACCCAGAATCCTCTATACTCTTCCTTCTTGCCTTTCCTAGAACTCTGGTTAATGTTCATTGCTTTCGAGGTTGCTTGAAGGAATATCACTACAATCCCTGCTGCTGATGTCTCTTAAAAGAGGGCTGATTTGCACAACGGGGATGGACCTTGAGGGCAATATGCTAAGTGACAAGAGCCATAGAGAGGAAGACAAATACTGTCTGGTATCACTTAAGTGTGGAATCTAAGAGCAAAAACAAAAACAGACTCACAGAAACAGAGAGTAGAAAAGGGTTGCCAGGAGCTGGGGGTTGAAGCAAATGGGGAAAGGTTGATAAAAATATACAAAAACATTCACGTTTAAGATGAATAAGGTCTGAGGGTCGAAGGTAACGCACGGTGACTATAGCTGATAACATTGCATTGTATGCAATGTAGAACTTAAATGTTCTCTCTCTCACTAAGAGTAGAACTTAAATGTTTTCTCTCTCTCTCTCTCTCTCTCTCTCTCACACACACACACACACACACACACATGCAAGATAGATACGTGAGGTGATGGAAATGTTAATTAACTAGATGGGCGAATCTTTTCACAATGTATCTGCATATGAAATCACCATGATGTACACTTTATATGCCAATTACACTTCAAGGAAAGCTGAAATTAGCGAAGAGTGCCAATATCTGCCTCACAGACGCCATCTGCTGGTGACTCCAAAGCCTCAGCTTCCTAAGGCATCTGAGCTGAGCTGGGTTCCATGAAAAGGAGAGGTTGGCACTGACTCCACTCTCTCGGCACCATTATTTCTGTATAGTGATTTGGGAAGTCTTTGATAAAAGTGGTCTTTCAGTTTCTAACCTTTACAAACTAATAGCTTTTCAGCTACTCCAACGAAGAAAGAATATACAGCTCCACGAGAAGTAGACAACAGTTATAAGACAAAGCTTGGTCTCAAATTCCAAAGCAATTCCCATACTGTTTTAATCATGCTGGGTATAGACATGGATTCTTTAGTATAGAGTTAGGTGGCAACATACAAATCATGAGAACTTAGTGTTATTTTTTTGCCCACACAGTCTATTGTGGGCCAGTGTCTTTTCAGGGCAACTTCTTTGCAAACAGTGCCTCAGGGATCCAGGCAAATTCCACCTGGGGACCCTGTTATTTCAACAGGCAGCCCTATGATTACCACAGCAGGAAGAGAAAGAACATGGGGACTCTCATGCTTTCTCCTATGCTTTGGCTCCAAAGTCACTGGCCCTGCTTAAGTACAAGGCAGCTGGGAAATTTAAGGCAAAACATGGACATCTGTTGAACTTCAAGCATCTCTGCAACAGAACACTTCTTAAGGGGAAATTAATTCTTGTGGATCCCCAAGCATTCAGCAATCCTAATACGAGAAATGCTAACTTTAAAAGACTGATCTTTATTTATGAAAATGTCTTTATCATTGTAAAAATGTTAATCATAACTGCAAAAGATAACTTTTACCAGATTTTTTTTTTTTTTAAGAAAGAAGAAATGTTATCATTAGCTAGCGGTGAGCCCCAGCTCTGCCACTTACTAATGACATGGATTAGGCAATCTATTTAACATCTCACCTCCCTCAATTTCTCTACTGTAGTATAGTGAGAATGAAAGGAGGCTGAAAACAGTATGATGGCAACACTATTAAAATAGAAACAGGGACAGCAGGCTGGCTCAGTCAGTAGAGCATGTGACTCCTGATCTCCAGTTGTAAGTTCAAACCCCACATTAGGGGTGGAGATTACTTAAAGATAAAATCTTAAAAAATAAAATAAAATAGGAACAACATTCTACGTAGAAGACAGAAATTCACCAACACTGAGCACAGGCCTATCATACATATTTGAAGGAAGAAAACTGAATAACTGAAAATCCAAAATTATCTATTGTAATTGACTTTGGAAGGTGTGGAAATTTCTATTCTTCCATTTTTTTCTTATTTTTTCAAAGTTGCTAGAATGAGGGGTACCTGGGTGGCTCAGTTAAGTGTCTGCCTTTGGCATAGGTCATGAACCCAGGGTCCTGGGATCCAGCACTGTACTGGGCTCCCTGCTCAGCAGGGAGTCTGCTTATCCTTCTCCCTCTGTCCCTGCCCCTGCCTGTTCTCTTTCCCTCTCTAAAAAAAAAAAAAAAAAAAAAAAAAAGCAAAAAATCTAGAATGAGCCGGGGTTATTTCCATAAGGGGAAAAAATCCTATTTCTAAAATACTATGAAAGAGGCAATAGAGAAAAGTACTTTAAAAATAAGCATGTTTTACAAATATAAGCCAGTATTTTAAGTTAAATGTATTCTACTTTGTCACAATTCAACATATGTTTTTATTTTATTTATTTATTAATAGATTTTATTTATTTATTTGACAAGAGATCACAAGTAGGCAGAGAGGCAGGCAGAGAGAGAGAGGGAAGCAGGCTCCCTGCTGAGCAAAGATCCTGACACTGAACTCGATCCCAGGACCCTGAGATCATGACCTGAGGCGAAGGCAGAGGCTTAACCCACTGAGCCACCCAGGCGCCCTATTTATTTATTTTTGAAAAGATTTTATTTATTTATTTGACAGAGAGAGATCACAAGTAGGCAGAAAGGCAGGCAGAGAGAGAGGAGGAAGCAGGCTCCCTGAGGAGCAGAGAGCCAGATGTGGGGCTCGATTCCAGGACCCTGAGATCATGACCTGAGCCAAAGGCAGAGGCTTAACCTACTGAGTCACCCAGGCGCCCCTCAACATATGTTTTTAAGAAATTATTACTTTAATAGTTTCCTCTAATCTTTTTCCTTCCTAGGTTGCTTGCTTTTTAAATTTTTTTTAAGAAAGTGGGCATTTGTAAATGGTCTAAACCATGAATTTGGGGCATCAAAACACCTACCAGAAAAATTTCCATAGGAAACTCCAGTGGGTACTGATTGAAAGAAATTCTGATACATTTGTTGATTCTCAGCACAACAACAGCAGTTAGAAATAGTAGGATGCTGGTAGAATTAGCTTTTGGGAGAGTTACACAGTAGTTAACTATGTTCTGAAAGAAAACAAAATTACAAAGGCTTAGTAAGGGGTATGATAATTGCCTCTATCTAGAAAATGACACTCTAGATTAGTTCAAAAAGAAATCCCTAAGCAGTGTTTCTGGGCACAAATGTCTTTATAAGTATTACTAGCACAGTGGAGGCAAATGGAAAGATGGAGATAGATATAGATATAGATATAGATATAGATATAGATATTTTTTTAAGTTGAAAAAGAGATACTAAAAGATAATAATGCCCAGTAAGGAGAGAATACACTTTAATGTTTCAGTGTAATGGAAGGGACCCAGGAGTTCTGTTTATCAGCCTACTCTTTTTACTAATTTTTCTAGACCACTGATGGATGTTCTTTAGCATGGCTCCTATGCCATTCTTGCATCAAGGGACAACGTAGCATCTTATATTCTTTAGATGTTTTAGGATACAGGTCTGCTATGAGGCATGTAGTGGGAAGAATTATGCTAGATTACAGTATTTTAAAAACCAACTTTTAATGTAAATCATGTTTGCCTGAAAGGGCTGGGCAAAATGGTTAATGCAACTGAGAACATGATACCACCGGCATCGGTATTTAATTACGACTGTAAATCCAGAAGAGATGAAATTATTTCTAAGACCTTGTTGACTAAGCCGCCTATGCAGCAATCTCTCCACTTGAGTCCACTCCCTTTTGGAGGCAAGGGGAGGGGCACCTGTATATCTGGGTGAGGGTAGAAATTACTCACATAGAAGAAGGAGATGGGGCCAGCGTGAAAACTAATCATAATCCCGAAGATGCAGGTCAGCTGGGACAGGATAATGTGTAGTGCCGTGGCAGCCAGGTAAGCGCTGATCGCAGCCTCCGGAAGGTACGTGGCGACGAAGCCAAAACCTAACAAGCCCATTGAGAGCTGCAGGAGGTTCGGGTGGAAAAGAAAACCGGAGTGAGACAGATTGTCACCAAACCAACAAAGGCATCACGAAAAAGTTCAATGAGGCCCCTGGGGTTAACTCTGCCCTCTCTTTTTCTCAGGACGGCAATTGATAAGGTCCGTCTTTGGTGTTGATTCAGGAGCTCTGCACCGCTGCGAGACCACACTTCCTTCCTGCTTCGGGAGCACCTACGCTGAAGTTCTTGCCCTAGCATCTATTGACCTTATTAATGTGAGGTTAACAGTGACCAAGTGGTGATTAGAACAAGCTTTTGCCTTTTTAAGGGCCCTTTTGTTAGATGTTTTGATAGCCCTTTTCAGGAGATGTTAATATCCCTGTGAGGAATGCGGCTTTTCACAAAGGGAAAAGACAAGTTAAAAAACCCCCAGGTTCCAGCTCAGACTGGTCGGCCTTTGACCTTTATCTTTACTAAGAATGATTAAACTGAATTTATGTCTTCAGGATTATATACATAATAGATAATATGTATATATAAGAAATAAATTCATTTCTATAAATCCAGTATATATAATAAATATAATTTATATATTATATATGCATATGTACATGTAAAATACCATATTACACTTAATATATAATTTGTATATTTACATTTTGAATAAATAAATGTAATGATATATTATATAATTAAACTTATAAAATTTATCTGATTATATATTTATATATAATTACATATAATAATTCTATATTTATATATAATTACATATGCCACAAATTATACATTAAATGTAGGTTACAATTCAGTATTTTATATGTACATGTGCATATATATGTTATATATGTATATTATATATATATATATATATATATATTATATATATATTTAAATATACAAAGGATCTAAAAGGGTAGACCCCAAACTATTAAAAAAGTTACTCTTGGGGAATGGGATTGAAAGTTGGGGCAATATTGGGGCACCTGGGTGGCTCAGTCAGTTAAGTGTCTGCCTTAGGCTCAGGTGGTGATCCCAGGGCCCTGGAATCAAGCCCATTATTTGTCGGGCTCCCTGCCTGTCCCTCTTCATTTGCCTCTCTCTCTCCATCAGCTTTTCCTCCAGCTCAGGTTCTCTTTCGCTCTCTCTCGCTCTCAAGTAAATAAATTAAATTTTAAAAAGGTTGGGGAAATATTTTAAGATTTATGCACTTTTTTATTATTTGACACTCTTGCAATATACGTGTTCATCTTATTTTTTTCCAAGTAGGCTCCACATCCAATGTGGGGATTGAACTCACGACCCTGAGGGCAAGAGTCACATGCTCTACTGACTGAGCCAGCCCTCCATCTTTTATAATAAAAAGCAATTTGAAAATTGTTGGATAGAGGGCTAGCCCCATTTCCCCTTAAGAAAGGAGGTTAAGAAAACTTGCACAGCTTAATGAAGAAGATGAGGAAAGATAAGTCTTGAAGCCTACTATAGTTAGCACTTCACCTCTCCTTCACTAGACGCTCTGAGAAAACCAACTTGGAAGAGTAAATCTTGGAGGTTTAAAAGCTTTTTGTTTTCAAGCTTTCAGTCAGTTGAGCACCATGTCTCTATTCTTTGATTATTATTGCCCAATATGCTCTGCTACTCTAATGGGGCCAGTCAGCTTCCTGTCTTTTGTGTGATTGGCTGATCTGTATCTATTTCTGTGTTTATGCATGAATCCCTCTTTTTTGCCCATTTCTGCCAATCCCTGTCCATCATTTCTTTCAAGAGCTCAATAAAATTCCTCTTCTCCAGGAGATGTGGTGAGAAGAGCATGATTCCTAGGGATGAAGAGCTTGGCTTCAATCCTGGCTCTGCCTCTCACAGGCTATGTGAGCTTGGACAAGTTAAGTAAACTCTCTGAGCCTGTTTCTTCATCCAGAAAAAATGAATAATACTCAACAGGCAGTGTTTTGTATGGATTACATTGTATAAAACATGTAAAACACTTAGCTCAAATCTGAGAGTAGTGACAGAGGCAAATACATTACCATTCACTTTTCATGCCATCTCTTCCTTCCACCTTGTAAGTGGCAAATACCTATAACCATAAAACTCTTTCTTGCTCAACTGTGTTGTGGCATCAGAATCTGTGTTGACCTAATTTTCTAAGCAGCGAATGTCAATCAGTCAGAGTTGGCCTATGACACAAAATCTATCACACATTCTTATAGAAAACAAGTACTAAATGTTCAGTGAATGAAGAGAAGTCTCAAAACACAGTTGTTTCCTTCACAGACAACTTCAACCAACTAAAGGTTATTCCTGTGCTTTACATTCTTTTGACATGGAACACTTCACTTTTATTAATATTAATATTAATTTGCACTTTAAAATTATCTAAAGCACAGATTCTGGAGATAGACAACCTTGAGCCTAATTCCCAGTTTGGGATCTTACTGGCTGTGTGACCTTGAGCAATTCATTTAACCTCACTATACCTTTTTTCCCCTTAAAACAAGGATCATAGTGGGCGCCTGGGTGGCTCAGTTGGTTGGGTGACTACCTTTGGCTCAGATCATGATCCTGGAGCCCCGGAATCAAGTCCCGAATCAGGCTCCCTGCTCAGGAGGGAGTCTGCTTCTCTCTCTGACCTTCTCCCACTCAAGCTTTCTCGCTCTCATTCTCAAATAATCAATAAATAGAATCTTAAAAAAAAAAGGGATCATAGTAATACCTACCCTCATACAAGGAGTTGTAAGGGTCAAACGAGAGGGATACATGTGAAGTATTTTGAACAGTGACTAACATATAACAATGAATGTTAGACATTTTCTAGTACGGACTTCTTTTTAAAATTTAAGCTTTTTATTTTAGATAACTATAAATCAATATGCAGTTGGGAGAAACATTACAGAGAAATCTATGTACTCTTTACTCAGTTTCCCCCACTGACAGCATCTTGCAAAATTATGGTTGACCCTTGAATACCACAGAAGTTAGGGGCAACACCCCCTCCCCAAACACACACAGTTGAAATCCATGTATAACTTTTTTCTTTTTTAAGACTTTATTTATTTGAGAGAGGGAAAATATGAACAGAGGGAGGGGCAAAGGGAGAGAGAGAAGCAGTCTCCTGGGCTGAGAAGGGAGCCCGATGCAGGGTTTGATCCCAGGACCCTGGGATCATGACTTGAGCGGAAGGTAGATGCCTAACCGACTGAGCCACCCAGCACCTCCCTCCAACATATAATTTTAGAGTCCCCCAAAACTTAACTCCTATTCTCCTACTATTGAGTGGAAGCCTTACCAATGACATAAACAGATGATTAACATTTGGTATATAGAAAATAAAGTATTATCAAAAAAATCATAAGGAAGAGAAAATACATTTACAATACTGTACAGTATTTATTTTTAAAAAATTGCATATAAGTGGGGCTGTGCAGTTCAAACTCATGTTGTTCAGGGGTCAATGGTAATTGTTTTAAATACTTCCTCTACATACATTTTGAACCACATCACAGTGTTATAATTTCATTTCAACCATCAAACATAATTTAGGAGGCATAAGAGGAGGAGGAAAATCTATTGTATTTATCCATATTTTTACTCTTTCCATTATTTTTTCTTCCTTCCTGATGTTCCAAGATTCTTTTATCATTTCCTGTTTAGAGAACTTCATTCACCATTCTTTTAAGGTAGGTCTGCTCCTAGCAAATTCTCTTAAGTTTTCCTTCCTCTGAGAATGTCTTGATTTCCCTGTGATTCTTTTTTTTTTTTTTTTTTTTTATTTGACAGAGAGATCACAAGCAGGCAGAGAGGCAGGCAGAGAGAGAGGAGGAAGCAGGCTCCCTGCTGAGCAGAGAGCCCGATGCGGGGCTCGATCCCAGGACCCTGAGATAATGACCTGAGCCAAAGGCAGCGGCTTAACCCACTGAGCCACCCAAGCGCCCCTTCCCTGTGATTCTTAAAGGATATTTTCGTTGGGTATATGATTTTGGACTGACATTTCTTTGCTTTTAGCAAACAGAAAATATTGTGTAACTTCCTTCTGGACTCTATGGTTTCTGATAAGAAATCTGCTGCCATTTGAGTTGCTCAGCCCCTGCCCCATTCCATAGGCAAAGTGTTTCTTTTACTGCTTTTGAGAGTTTTTTCATTGTCTTTAGTTTTTAAGAGATTGGCTATAATTTGTCTTAGGGTGGATTTCTATGGATTTATCTTGTTTGAAATTTTCTCAGCTTCTTGACTCTGGATGCTTACATCTTTTGCCAAATTTGGGGAGTTTTCAGCTGTTATTTCTTCAAGTAATTAAGCCCCCATCTTTTTTCTCCTCTCTTTCTGGGACTCTCATGATATAAATATTAGATGTGTTGTTATCGCCCTACTTGTCCCTGAGTCTCTGTTCATTATTTTTTCCAGTCTGTTTTCTCTCTGTTGTTGTTCCTATTGGGCAATTTCTATTGTTCTTTCTTTGAATTCATTCATTCTTTCCTGCCTTCTCTACTCTTCCAAAATTTCCATTTGTTTCTTCATATTTTCTGTTTATTTGCTGAGACTTTCTATTTTCGCACTTGTTTCAAACATGTTCATTATTGCTTGCTGAAGCATGTTTAGGATGGCTGCTTTAAAATCTTTGCCAGATAATCCTAACATCTCTGTCATCTCAGTGCTGGCATCTTTTTATTGTCTTTTTTCATTCAAGTTGAGATTTTTCTGGTTCTTGACATGACAAGTAATTTTCAGTTCAATGGTGGACATTTTGGACACTATGCTATGAGATGCTGGATCTTATTTAAACCTGTGTTTTACCTTACTTATTTTGACAAAGTGATGGCAGGGGAGAGGGCAGGTGCCATCTTGTTACTGCCTGTAGATGTAGATGTCCAGCTTCTCCCCTAAGCTTCCACCGACAGCTGTGGCAGTAAGGACTCTTCATTATTGCTGGGCAGGGGTAGGAGTTCTGGCTCCCACTAGCCCTCTGCTGATATTATCCTGGTTGGAAGAGATGAGAATACCTTACTTCTTCCCATTTGGCGTCCACTGACACTACAACAGAAGGGGTTGTCCTCTTCCGAAGGCCATCTCTGATACCACCCTAGTGAGGAGTAGGAAGAGGGTCTCATTATTGCACAGTGGGAATGAAAGTCTTGACTCCCTATTTGGCCTTCACTGACAACACCCCAGTTGGGGTTGTGGGTGTGCACTTCATTATGGGTGGGTAAGGGTGAAAGTCTGGACTCCTCAGTTGGCCTTTGTTGGCATGAGGGGGTTGATATCACAGTTTTGTTTTGTTTTTCCTTGGTGTTTGTCTGGAGTATAGTAGTTATACATAAAAGTTTTCAGCTTTGCTAGCCTTTTTTGGTGCTGTGGCTATAAAGAACAGACTTCTGTTAGGGCTTTGTGTGTGTGTGTGTATGTGTGTGTGCATAGGTATTAGCATTCGCGTTTCTGGCTTCCTTAGCACCAAGTTTGAAATATAAGAGGCAAAAAGAAAACCCTGGAAACTCACCATTGTGTTATTCCTTGGATCCTGAGGTTCTGAGCCAGTTTGCCTTCTCTCCACTATTCAGAGTCTTATGTTTGTGTTATATATAACGTTCCAAGGCTTTTAGTTGTACTTAGCAGGAGGCATAGGGAAAAGTAGATCTATTTCATCTTTCTGGAAATGGGATATCTTTTCCTTTATTAGATGAAAAAACTAAGGCTCAAAGGAGGCAAGAGAACATGCCCAGGGTCATGTAGAGAATTCATAGGTTGTTGATTTATATTCTGTTATTTTGTCTTCTCTTACAAGATTGATTTTTTTAACCATAGGAATTACATCTTCTTTTTTATTTTTGGTCTCTGTCAAAGTACCCAAATTCATATTTCTGTACCCAGTAGTTATCACATACTGATGCTTACTTACTATGTGACAGGCTCTGTGTTGAGTGCTTTACATGTATTTTCTCACTTAGTCCTCATAAGAACCCCATGAAATAAATGTTATTATTCCCATTTTATACATAAGGAAACCAAGGCCCATAAATGTAAGGTAATTTAAGTCAGTCGTATAGCTGGTATCTGGGCTAGACTTTGTAGGCTTTCTTTTTTTTTTTTTTAAGATTTTATTTATTTATTTGACAGACAGAGATCACAAGTAGGCAGAGAGGCAGGCAGAGAGAGAGGAGGAAGCAGGCTCCCTGCTGAGCAGAGAGCCCGATGCGGGACTTGATCCCAGGACCCTGGGATCATAACCTGAGCTGAAGGCAGAGGCTTTAACCCACTGAGCCACCCAGGCGCCCCGAATTTGTAGGCTTTCAATAAAACCTTATCTAATAAAAGATGGTTCCAGGAGAGATCAGCAAAAATTAGCTAGAGAGTAGATTGGTTGCAAAGAAAGAGAAATAAAGCTAGCATATATGACTTCTGTTCAATGGGTGAAGCTTTAGATGTTAGTCTCTGAGAGAAAATCAAAGACACACCAAAAATAAGTTTTGATATTTTAATAAGTCATTGATATTACTGTTAGCTGTGCTCCTGAAATTTTAAAAAAAGGATTCCAGATCTTGCTCTCATGCTTACTTAACCCAAAGTTTAGTACACGAGCTTAAGAGTGTTAGTCTTGTTGAAAGAATATAAAGACATTTTTAAAAAACATGAAATCATGAATAGAACTCTAGACCATAGTCCCTAGGACCTTCTTTAGACAAATGAGAATGTTCAGTGTCTCATCCTAAATCAATGGTGAATTGCTTCTGAGGAGGGGAGAAGTTTTGTCACTAAGGAGAGCCTATCCACACATCCTGTAAGTGTTCATAAATAAGCAACTAAAGTTCCAGATATATCACGACAGATAACAGGAGCAACAAAAGGAAGGGGTCCCTTTGTAGCTCCTTTATTTATTTATTACTTCTTCAGGGGTTCGGAGACTCTGATCCTACCTGAATAATCCCAGTCAGAAAAGTTGTGGATGCCACCACACTCAAGGATCTGTTATAGTCCGCAAGGAAGGAGGGCTTGGAAAAGTCATCCTTGATGAAAGTTCCCAGAATCAGGTTGCCATTGTTGAACGGGTACAACCTCAGCACATCAATCATCAGAGCACTCACAAGGAAGAAGGAACCTATGAAAGAAGGTGTTGGGGCAGAAAGTGCAGTTTTAAATCCAGGTAACCTGACATATTGAAAAATCAAAGCATGGTCTAATGTTGTTTTGTTTTTGATCTGAAGAACTTTTCTTTTTTGAAGGTGGCCATTGGAAAAGTAAGAAGGAGCAAAGAAAAGAACTCTGGTTCCACATGCCATGAGCATCTTCCAGAATTTAGATCTTGGTGGTACAGGTATTAACCTCTTTGCAATATGGGCACAAGGAGTGGGATTCAAAGGGAAATTGGCTGGAAATGAATATCAGGCTCAGCCACTGTACCTGCTCTTAGAGATGGTGAATGAAATTGAAATGGTAGGTAGGCAGATCAGAAAACAAAGCTAATCAATAATTATAAGAAAAATAGCACCTATCATTTGTGAAGGATTTATTAGTTGCAAAATGACAATGATATAAACCTGTTTCAAACATGATTTCATTCAGTCCTCCAATCTACATAGTCACATATGGGAGTAAAGGCAAATCTTACCTTTAAATTACCTAACAGAAACAAAACTCCTGTATCCTTATTATCAGTATCTGGAAATGATTGTGCTATGCCCCCAGGAACTTGGAAATATGGGAATAAATTGTCCTCTCAGTCTCCCAATGTAAAATCAATACATAATGGATTTTAGTAAAGACATGTGATACTGTCCTTTAAAAAGGCAGGATAGCACTCTGCATCTAGAATAATGGGGTGGTAATCAGACTGAATATACAAATGTATCTGGAGAAAAAGTGTGTCCGTCAAAATGATCAGTGCTGGTTGGGTGGTCAGTTGTTCAGTGGGGAAGCCAAGAAAAAGGCCTTTACTAAGTAGATGTTGACAATGCCCTTTCAAGATTATTGCACATTTTGTGGTTTGATTGCTATGACGGTTTACCTAAGTGAAGAAAATATGCTGCTTGTATGACTTTCAACTAGTTTGGTCCCTGTAAAAGTTATTTCTAATTATAAATTAGTAGATGCACTTCTGACTCAGGGAAGGAAAGTGCTTGTCCTACGGATTTGAGTGCTTTGCTTACATGACAGCCTTTTCTCATTGTAAATTAATAAGGTAATATAGTTATTGAAATGTAGGCCCATGGACTTGGGTTATTACAGGTCTAGCTGAAAGATGGATCTACTCTAGGAATATTGGCAAACTTGCCTCTGGATCTTCTGGGTTGAGGGCAGTCAGATTTCAATGTGTGTTAATTTCACCAGGGAAAGTACCCCTGCTGTCTAGTTCCTTTGGGAAAGTGCTAGCCGACTCTGTCTGGCAGTGACATTGATAATGGCACAGTCTCTGAAATCTGAACACTCACCCTATGGATAGAATGTCCATCTTCTGCCTCCTTTTATCCTACCTTAAACATAGCAATAAGGAAATGATTGAGGCAGAAAGTCCATCCACCCCCTGTAGTTCTAGTGCTGAACTCACCAATGGACATTTGATGACATGATCCCAAAATGATGTAAATTACTGAAGAACAGAAAGCCGCATAACAGACATTGAGAGGAGGAATCAGTTGCCTCGTCAGCAAGCTAAATGTCAGGGCTGAAAAACAAGATAATTCAAGTAAGAAAAGTTAGGCTGGCTTTTCAAAGTCACCTTTAATGAAAACTGTAAAGAATATTGAAAATAAAAATGATCTACGTGTCTAGCTGCTGAGTGTGGTAATAAGATCTCTTAACCTGCAGCCCGTCATTAGTGCCTTTTATTACCTCCTTTGATATCTAGCTTCTCCTCCTACTTTACCACATGCTTTTACACCTCAGTTCTAAATCACAGGCTTAAACACCTCTCCTTTCAAGGTCTTCATGCTAATCATGGAAAACAGATGTCACAAGAATAAGACCTCTGATTCCAGCAGCTGAGAAACAGCCCCATTTCACACCTTGTCTAATAGCAGAAGGCCCAGGCATCCTCCAGGACTGGAAATAAAGCTGGAGAACAAGAGAAAAATCATATGTAACTGGCTTGATTCCACATTGGTATGTGCAGTCTCTCTTTCATATGACAATCACTTAGGTCTCTTTCTTCAACAACTCCTTCAATGCTTACTTTCTTTTCCAAGAACACCATGAGAATTGGTAATTTTGAAGCAAATGGATTAACATGCATGGTGTCATTCTTTCATCCTTTGATGTAACAAGCCCACAGCTCCTGCCCTAAGGGTGTATCTTCTTCTTCTTCTTCTTCTTTTTTTTTTTTTTTTTTTAAGATTTTATTTGTCAGAGAGAGAGAGAGAGAGATCACAAGTAGGCCGAGAGGCAGGCAGAGGCAGAGGGAGAAGCAGGTTCCCTGCTGAGCAAGGAGCCCGATGCGGGACTCGATCCCAGGACGCTGGGATCATGACCTGAGCCGAAGGCAGCCGCTTAACCAACTGAGCCACCCAGGCGTCCCTTCTTCTTCTTTTTTTGAAAGAGAGAGAGAGAGAGAGCACGTGTACATGTGCAAGGGCAGGGGAGGATTGGGGTGGGGCAGAGGGTGAGGGAGAGAGAGAATCTTGAGCAGTTTCCTTCCCAGCATGGAGCTCCATGCGTGGCTCAATCTCATGATCCTGAGATCACAACCTGAGTCAAAATCAAGAGTCTAACAACCAGCCGACTGAGCCGCCCAGGCACCCCTGGGCCATCTATCTTCAACTTACATCATACCATGTGCTCGCTTGAATTCAGTTATGAGTTCAGTGAGCCAATTTAGTGTCTTAGACAAGAAAGGTTTTGTGTGTGTGTGTGTGTGTGTGTGTGTGTGTGTGTATAGAAGTTCAAACATGTACAAAAACAGTATAATGGGCTCCCATTATACCCATCATCTGCTAAAACAGTGGTCAACTCATGGCCAATCTTGTCTCATCTATTCCCTCACTCCTCTCCCACTTCATATTATTTTTAAGCAAATCCAAGACAGGAAATTATTTCATCTGGTGATATTTCAGTACATATCTTTAAAAGAAGACCCTCTTATTTTTTTTTAAAGATTTTATTTATTTATTTGACAGAGAAAGACACAGTGAGAGAGGAAACACAAACAGGGGGAGTGGGAGAAGGAGAAGCAGGCTTCCCGCTGAGCAGAGAGCCCAATGTGGGGCTCGATCAGGACCTGAGCCAAAGGCAGACACTTAAGACTGAGCCACCCAGGCACCCCAACTCTCTTATTTTTTTTAAAGCAATCTCTACACCCAATGTGGGGCTCAAACTCACGACCCTGATATCAAGAGTCTTGTACTCTACTGATTGAGCCAACCAGGTGCCCCAAAAGAAGACCCTCTTTTATTTCACTTATTTATTTATTTTTAACTATTTTATTTATTTGAGAGAGAGAGCATGAACAGGGGCAGAGGCAGAGGGAGAGGGAGAAGGAGAGGGAGAAGCAGATTCCCCACTGAGTAGGGAGTCCAGTGCAGGACTTGATCCCAGGACTCTAGGATCATGACCTGAGCTGAAGGCAGACACTTAACCAGCTGAGCCACTCAGGCGCCCTAGAATACCCTCTTTTAATTTAACTACAATACCATCATTATACCTAAGAAATTAATAATGGTTCTCTATCAAATATCCAGTCAACGGTCAAATTTCCCTGCTTATTTCATAAATGGTTGTTGTAGTAGAGAACCCCTAAGATGATCTGTAATGGCTAATTAGTTTTCCTGCCTCTGTGTGATCCTCACCCCTTAAGTGTGGGATGGACCTAGTAACTTGCATCTCATAAACAGACTACAACAAAGATGATAGGATGTCACTTTTGAGAGTAGATTGCAAGAAGACTGTGGGTTCTATCTTGGTTTCTCTTTGACTCATTGTCTCTTTCATCTAGGCCACCAGCTGCCACAGTTGGCTTCAAGAATGTGTGACCTATAAAATTAAACTGGGCTTAGAAGGCACCACACTTGGCTTAATGCTCTAGTCTGACCATCTTGAAATTCTGAATATTTTTTGGACTAGGGGTTCTGCATGTAGCTGATCCTGCCAGCTGCCATATTAGGACGGCACTCAAGTGCTCTTGGAGATGAAGGCCCACAAGGTGAGAAACCCAGGCCTGTCAGCAGACACACGAGCGAGCCTGAGGACTGATCTCCAGCCTCTGTGGAGCCTTGAGATGACCGACAGCTTGACTACAACCACATGAGAAACCTTCAGCCAAAGATTTGGGGTGATCTTTAAAAAAATTTTTTGCTATTATATGTTGTACTATCTTTGACAATCTTTATCAGATTCAAATGAAGTTCTCACATTGGTTGATATGTCTCTTAGATCTTTGTAATTTATAATTTCTCCTTCCACATTTTTTTTTCCCTAAGCAAGGTTCTAATGATTGCAAAAACAAAAAACCAAACCACCTCCCTCAAGCCCCTCCCACACACACAGAAAAATTGCTCAAATTAGCTTAAGCAAAACAGGAAATTTACTAAAAGTGTACAAAGGACAGTTAGGCCTCATCAGAGACTGGAACCGGAACTAAAAAAACCATCAGGATCCAAGGCAGTGATCTCCCTATTTTCTTTGTCTCCAGGCTTGCACAGTCTCCTGTCTTTGTTTCCAGTTTGGGGCCACTGTGAACAACATTGCCATGAATATTCTTGTACATGCCTCTTGGTGCATCAAAGTACAAGTTCCTTGGGATTCTATATTCTGAAGCATAATTGCTGGGGCATTTTTCCAGAACATGCCAACCTGTTTTCCAAATGGTTATACAACTTACACTTCCACCAGCATTGTATGACAGTTCCCATCATCTACATCTGTGTTAGTACATGATAGTGTCAGATTTTAAATTTTAGTGTGTATGAGTTAGTGTGTAACTCATTTGAACCTCACTTTTCACTTCACTGATTGTCAGTAATGTTGATCAGTCTCATTGAGTTGTTTCCTTACAGATTTGTAGGAGTATATATATTACAGATTTAAATCCTTTGTTGGGTACATGTATTACAAATACCTCTCCAATTCTGTGGTTTGTCATTCAATCTTTATGTGTCTTTGAATGAACAAGACTTTTACTTAATTCAATTTATTAGTCTTTTCCTTTTAAGCAGGCTAGTGCTTCTTATGTCGTCTTTGAGAAATCATTTTCTACTTCAAGATCATGAAAATATTCTTTTACATAATTCTAAAAATCCTTGATTGTTTTACCTTTCACATTTAGGCCTTTAATCTACCAGGAATAGATTTTTATGTATGGCATAGGGAAGATGTCTAAAAATTGTGGGTTTTTTGGTGCTGTTTTTGTTGTTTTTAGTAGGTTCCTGCACAGCATGGAGCCAATGTGGGGCTTGAATTCATGACCCTGAGATCAAGAGCTGAGCTGAGATCAAGAGTCACACACTTAACTGAGCCACTCAGGTGCTCCTAAAAATTATTTTTTCATGTAAGTATCCAATTGTTTCATATCATTCATTAAGAAGTTTGTTTCTATAGTGAAACATATGATATAAAGTATGCAACATATATTTGTATGACTCTTTTCTGTTCCATTGGTCTGATTGTTACTGTAATACCACACCATCTTGCTATTTTGTAGGAATTAGTTTAGTAATAGTTTTGATAATTTAAGTCAAAAATGCCTATTTTTGTTGTGAAATATAATATACATATAGAAAGTGCATTAAAATAAATGTTGATGGGGTGCCTGGGTGGCTCAGTCTGTTGAGTAACTAACACTTGGTTTCGGCTCAGGTCATGATCTCCGGGTGTGGGATCAAGCCCTGGGTTGTGTTCTGTGCTCAGGAGGAGTCTGCTTGGGATTCTCTCCCTCTGTTCCTCCCTTAACTCATGAGCTCTCTCACATGCACTCTCTCCCTTTCTCTCAAATAAATAAATCTTAAAAAAAAAAATAGATGTTGGGGCACCTGGGTGGCTCAGTGGGTTAAGCCTCTGCCTCCAGCTCAGGTCATGATCCCAGGGTCCTGGGATCGAGCCCCTCATTGGGCTCTCTGCTCAGCAGGGAGCCTGCTTCCCTCTCTCTCTGCCTGCCTCTCTGCCTGCTTGTGATTTCTGTCTGTCAAATAAATAAATAAAATCTTAAAAAAAATAGATATTGAGCTGAATGAATACTTATAAAACAAACACCTTTGTTACCACCATCCAGGTCTTTGTTATAATTCCACCTGTTCCCACAAAGGTATTCATTATTTTGACTTGGTGATAAAAATTTATTTGCTTTTCTTTATAGCTTTACCAGTAGTATACATATTTCTAAACAATAGAGTTTAGTTCAGTATGCATTTTCAGTTTGAATTTTTTATATATATATATATATATATATATATATATATATTTTTTTTTTTTTTTTTTTTAAGGAATTTATTCATTTGACAGAGAGAGACATAACAAGAGAGGGAACACAAGCAGGGAAAGTAGGAGAGGGAGAAGCAGGCTTCCTGCTGAGCAGGGAGCCCGAAGCAGGGCTCGATCCCAGGACCCTGTGATCATGACTTGAACTGAAGGCAGATGCTTAATGACTGAGCCACCCAGGTGCCTGAGTTTGAATTTTATATTAATGGAGTTACACTGTATGTAATTTTAATTTCTGCTTCTTTTGCTCAGTATCATGTGTATAGAACCACGCCATGTTGTGGTGAGTGCCTGAGATTGCTCATGTTCCTTGCACGTATTCCAATATACACATATAAGAATGTTTATTTATTCTGTCTACTTTCGGTGGACATTATCTTGAATATTATAACTTTATATTAAGTCTTGATAATTGGAGGAGCAGGTCTTCCCACGCTATTCTTTCAAAAGAACATGGCCATTCTTGGCTTTTTGCATTTACACATACATTTTAGAATCTGCTTATAATGTTCCATTAAAACATGCTGTTGGGGGGGCGCCTGGGTGGCTCAGTGGGTTAAAGCCTCTGCCTTCGGCTCAGGTCATGATCTCAGGGTCCTGGGATCGAGCCCTGCATCGGGCTCTCTGCTCAGCATGGAGCCCGCTTCCCCTTTCTCTCTGCCTGCCTCTCTGCCTACTTGTGATCTCTGTCTATAAAATAAATAAATAAAATCTTTTTAAAAATGCTGTTGTGGGGGCACCTGGGTGGCTCAGTGGTTAAGCCTCTGCCTTCAGCTCAGGTCATGATCTCAGGGTCCTGGGATTGAGTCCCACATCGGGCTCTCTGCTCTGCAGGGAGCCTGCTTCCTCCTCTCTCTCTCTCTCTCTGCTTGCCTCTCTGCCCACTTGTGATCTCTCTCTGTCAAATAAATAAAATCTTAAAAAAAAATGCTGTTGGGATCTATTCATTACATAGATTGTAATGAATCTATGAAGTTTATTTTGAGAGAACTGAGATCTTTAAATATTGAGTCTTCTAACTCCTATTTCTCCATTAATTTCAACTAAGTTAGTTAATTAATATTACTCAGTAAACTATAATTTCTCTAAAGAGGACTTACATATCTTTTCTTAGTTTCATTACAACTTATTCCATATTTTTATGCTTTTGGTAAATGTTATCTTTTTTTAAAAAAATTTCACTATCTGTTCCCTGCAGGTATGTAAGAATATACTTGATTTTTATATACTGATCTTGTATCCAGCAAACTAGATAAAGTCTTATTAGTTCTATTAATTATTTGTAGATTATTTTCTTCATTAGAAAAATCATCATCTATAACTAATGAAGTTTTATTTCTTCCTTTACAATCTTTATACTCATATTTCTTTTTCTGGCTTTAATGTGCTATCTATGAATTCAAGTATAATGTTGAATAGCCCCTACTTACTCTTTAAAAAAAATATATATCATATTGATTTATGTTTTAAGTAAGCTCTATACTCAATGTGGGGCTTAAACTCATGACTCTGGGATTATGAGTTGCACAGTCCACCAACTGAGCCAGTCAGGCGTCCCATCCCTTATTTACTCTTGATAAGCAACATAGAGCACAAAGAGAAAGTCTTTTGAAATGTAGGTTTCTTTCTTTCTTTCTTTCTTTTTTTTTTAAGATTTATTCATTTATTTTAGAGAGAGAGTAAGCAGGAGTAGGGGCAGAGGGTGAGGAAGAGAGAATACTCAAGCAGACTCCCTGCTGAGAGCAGACCCAGATGCAGGGCTCAATCCCAGGACCCCAAGATCATGACCTGAGCTGAAATCAGGAGTTGGCTGCCCAACTAACTGAGCCACCCAGGCACGCTGAAATGTAGGATTTCAAATAACTTACCAATACAGGGAAGTGAGAGAATTACTTGGGGAACCCTGAGAACTAAGTGGTCTAATCTTGGTTAAGCTTAGGCTGTGAAGAAATAAAGGGAAACCAAGTTTCCAAACTTCCCACTACCTTCAAAAATTGTTAAATTTTGAACTAATTTTAGACTTACAGAAAAGTTTCAAAAATAATAGAGTTCCCATTAATCCTTTCTTAGCTTGTAATGTTAGTATTTTATATAGTCATTGTATAATTATCAGAATCAGGAAATTAACATTATAAATTAACTAAAGACTTTATTTGACTCTCATTAGTTGTTCCACTAATTTCCATTTTCTGTTAGGGACTCTATCCAGAATCCCACATTCATTTTAGTTGTTATTTCTCCTCAGCCCTGCAATCTATAATAGTTCCTCAGTCTTTACTTGATTTTGACACTTTGAAAGAATATTAACAGATCAATTATTTTGCCAAATGCTCCTCATTCTGGGGTGGTCTTTATTTCTGCATGATAGTACAAGTTTACACGTTTTTGGCGAGAATGCTACAGACATAATGTTGTGTCCTTCTTAGTGTGTCATATCACAGGATCATAAAATCTCTGTATGTCTTACTACTGGTGATGACATAGCATTGATTATTTGGTTCAGGTTGTTTCTCTCAAGTTCTCTACTTGTAGAGTAGAGAAGTAGTTAGCAATTATCTTGAGAAAGAATCTTCAAAACTACACAGATCTCCTTACATAGTTTGCAAACTTTCATCCACTAATTTTAACATCTGTTAGTGGATTTTATCCATGAAAATTACTAGTGTGGTGTTTCTCTAATGGTGATTTTCTACCTTCTTTTATGTTTATAAATTGGAATTGTACTGTAAGGAAGATCTAGAACTTTTTATTATTTTTAATTTTTAATTTTTAAATTTTTAAAAAAAGATTTTATTTTTTATTTGACAGACAGAGATCACAAGTAGGCAGAGAGGCAGGCAGAGAGAGAGAGGGAAGCAGGCTCCCCACTGAGCAGAGAGCCTGATGTGGGGCTCAATCCCAGGACCCTGGGATCATGACCTGAGCCGAAGGCAGAGGCTTTAACCCACTGAGCCACCCAGGTGCACCAACATCTAGAACTTCTTAAATAAGTTCTTCGCCATGTAGTATTTTTGTTTCATTTGAAGGAAATTATTAAGTTGTCAGATACTACCTATTTAAGTATAAATAAAACTTTTGAATTATTTATACAACAAATTCTTTCTTTCTTTTTTTTTTAAAGATTTTATTTATTTATTTGACAGACAGATCGTAAGTAGACAGAGAGGCAGGCAGAGGGAGAGGGAGAAGCAGGCTCCCCGCTGAGCAGAGAGCCCGATGTGGGGCTGGATCCCAGGACCCTGGGATCATGACCTGAGCCAAAGGCAGAGGCTTTAACCCACTGAGCCACCCAGGCACCCCCAACAAATTATTTCATTATTCACACTACTTAAAATAATACACAATCCCTTAGTTAGCAAGAGTTGCTCAGATTCATTCATTCATGTAGTTATGTAATTATTATTATTCATGAAAGATCTTGTGTACCCACTATGTGTTAGATACTATGCTGGATGCTAGGTAAACTTATATATCTATTCTCCCTTTGGTATGAAATTACACTGATAATTTGGTACTTTAGCAATGGGATGTCCTCAATTTTCACCATAAATGCAGGACCTTTGATAAGTGGGAGTCAGTTGAGGACTCGCAGTTAAAGCATCAGGCCCAAGAGTTCAGGTCTTCCATTATAGCCCTCTAGAGACTTTCTGATACTTTTCTGGAAGTGAATGTACCCATACAAATGGAACATTTTGGTTTATAGCTGCCACACGGAAATTTTACAAGGTACTCCTTTATATTGGGAATGCAAGGCTGGCTCAATATTTAAAAATCAATTAATGTAATCTACCATATTAATAATCTAAAGAGAAAAATCACATGCTCATATCAATAATGCAGAAAAAGCATTTGAGAAAATACACCATCCATTCAAGATAAAAATTCTCAGCAAGCTAGAATAGATGGAAATTTCCTTCACCTAATAAAGGGCATCTACAAAAATCCTACAGCTAATATCATACTTAATGGTGAAAGATTGAATGCTTTCCCTCCTAAGATCAGGAACATGGCAAAAACGTCTATTCTCAGAGAACCACTCTTTTTCAGCATAGTATTGGAAATCTTAGCTAGCACAATAAGCAAGAAAAAGTCATAAAGGCCATTCAGATTAAAAAGAAATACAACTGTCCTTATTTATAGGTGACATGATTATCGATGTAGTAAACCCCAAGGAAAAAAGATTATGAGAGTTAGTAAATGAGTTGCAGGATACAAGACGAACACAAAAATCAATTGTATTTCTATATGTAAACAATGAACAACTGGAAAACAAAACTGTTTTTAATTACTACAAACAATAACTCCTCCAAATGAAATGCTTAGATATAATTCTAACAAAACATGTGTAAGATCTGTATGCTGAAAACTACAAATGCTAATGAAGGAAATCAAAGAAGACCAAAATAAATGGAGAGATATACTGTGATCATGGATTGGAAACTCAACATAATAAAGGTATCAGTTATCCCCAAATTGATCTATGGGCTTAATGCAACAGCCATCAATATCACAATATGATTTTTTTTTTTTTTGTGGGGGCACCTGGGTGGCTCAGTGGGTTAAGCCTCAGCCTTCAGCCTAGGTCATCAGCTCAGAGTCCTGGGATCAGGCCCTGCATTGGGCTCTCAGCTCAGCAGGGAGCCTGCTTCCCGCTTTCTCTCTGCCTGGCTTCTTGTGATCTCTCTCTCTGTCAATAAATAAATAAAATCTTTAAAAAAAGGATTTTTTGGTAGATATAAAGAAGCTGATGCTAAAATTTATATAAATTTTAAGCTAAAAGAATTTTGGAAAACAACAAAATATGAGGGATCACACTATCCAATTTTTAGACTCATTATAAAGATACAATAATCAAAACATGATCTAGGTAAAGGGAAAGACAAGTAGATCAATAGAACAGAATAGAGTCCAGAAATAGACAACCACAAAAATATGGTTGTTTGATGCTTTGACAAAAGTGCAAAAACAATTCAATGAGCAATAGCCTTCTTTAAAAATGATGTTGAATATGTAACAAAAAATAAACCTTGACCTAAACTTCACACTTTATGTAAAGATTAACTCAAAATAGATCATAGATCTAAACGTAAAACATAAAGGTACAAGACTTTTAAAAGAAAACATAAAAGAAAATCTTTGTGACCTGGGAGTTAGGTAAAAGGTTCTTATACATGATAGGAAAAGCACGATCCACAAAAGGAAAAAAATGGATAAGTTGGACTGCATCAAAATTAAAGCCTTTTGTTCTGTTAAACACATTATCAGAGAATAAAAAGATAAGCTACAGACTGAGAGAAAGTATTTCCACACTACATATTGACAAAGGATTTGTATCCAGAATATATAAAGAAGTCTCAAAAATTAACAGTAAGAAAACAAAAGGTTTTTTTCCAACTAAAAAAATAGGCAAAAGAGTTGAACAGGCACTTCACTAAAGAGGATATGAGGATAGGGGTGCCTGGATGGTGCGGTTGGTTGAGTGTCTGACTCTTGGTTTTGTCCCAGATTGTGATTTCAGGGTTGTGAGATTGAGCCCCATGTGGGGCTCTATACCCAGTGTGGAGTCTCCTTGAGATTCTCTCTCCCTCCCCCTCTTCCCTTCCAGCTCATGTTCTCTCTCTTTCTCTAAAATAATAAATAAATACAAATCTTTAAAAAAAGGATATGAGGATAGTAAAAATGAACATGAAAAGATGTTCAACCTCATTAGCCATTAGGGAAATACAAATTAAACCTATAAGGAGACATCACTATATACCTCTTAGAATGGTTACAATAAAAGATAATAAAAACTAGCTTTCATCAAAATAAGAATTTTGCCCTGTAAATACTCTGTTGGAAGGACAAAAAGATAGGCTACAGATTGGGAGAAAAAATTTACAAAACATAAAAGACAAAGGACTAATATCTAGAATGTATAAATAACTCTTGAAACTCAATAGTGAAAATGCAAATAATCTGAGTTAGAACATGAGCAAAAGACAGGAAGAGCCATCTCATTTAAATATAAAGGTGGGAGGGGTCCCAGGGGGGCTCAGTCATTAAGTCTGCCTTGGGCTCAGGTCATGATCCCAGGGTCCTAGGATAGAGTCCTGTGTCAGACTCCCTGCTCAGTGGGAAGACTGCTTCTCCCTCTCCCACTCCCTGTGATTGTGTTCCCTCTCTCACTGTGTCTCTGTCAAATAAATAAATAAATCTTTTTAAAAAAAGTATATATATGTATATATATACATATACACATACACAAGTGGGGAATTAGCATAGGGAAAAATCTTAAACATCACAAGGCATTAGGGAAATGCAAACAAACCACAATGAGGTCTCAGACCCCTATTAGAATGGACCCCCCCCCCAAAAAAAAAGTAGTGACAACACTAAATGCTAGTGAGGATACAGAGCAACTATATCACTCATAGAGCACTCATGCTGGTGGGAATATAAAATGATACAACCATTCTAGAAAAAAGCTGTTAGTTTCTTAAAAATTTAAAGATGCAACTATTCTACAATCCCACTATTGTGCTCCTGATCACTTATCCCACAGAAATGAAGACTATGTTCATTAACCTGTGCACAAATGTTTAAAACAGCTATATTTGTAATAGCCAAAACCCAGAAACAATCCAGATACACTTTAAGGATGAATGTTTAAATAAACTATGGCACATCCATACCACGGAATTTTACTTAGTAACAAAAAGGAAAAAACTACTGATACATACAAAAACCTAGATGAATCTGTAGGGAATTAAGAAGAGTGAAACAAAGGCAATCTCAAAGAATTTCAACTGTATGGCTCTTCATATAACTTTCTTGAAAGGATAACATTCTAGACATGAAGAAGATTAGTGGTTGCCAGGGTTAAGGAGGGGATGGGGGCAAGGGTCAAGTGGGGGTAACTATAAAAGGGCAACAGGAGGGATCCTTGTGGTAGAAATGGTCTGTATCTTGACTATATCAATGTTAATATCCTGGTTGTGAAACTGAACTGTAGTTTTGTAAGATGTTACCACTGGGGAAAGTAGGAAAAGGATACAAGGAATGTCTCTGTAGTCTCTTACAAGTGTATGTGAATCTATAATTTTTTAACAGATTTATTTATTTGAGAGAGAGAGAGAGAGATTGAGCACAAGTGGAAAGAAGAGAAGACAGGCAGAGAGGAAGAGAGAGAATCTCAGGTAGACTCCACACCAAGCATGGGGCCCACATGGGGCTCAATCTCACAACCCCGAGATCATGACCTAAGCCAAAACAGACAGACACTCAACCAAATGCACCACCCGGCATCCCTTGTGAATCTGTAGTTATCTAAAAATAGGAAGTTTAATTAAAAAAATACAGACATCGGAGCACCTGGGTGGCTCAGTGGGTTAAAGCCTCTGCCTTCAGCTCGGGTCATGATCCCAGGGTCCTGGGATCGAGCCCCACATTGGGCTCTCTGCTCAGAAGGGAGCCTGCTTCTCTCTTTCTCTGCCTGCCTCTCTGCCTACTTGTGATCTCTGTCAAATAAATAAATAAAATCTTAAAAAAAAAAAAAATACAGACATCATCAAGTGAAGGGTATGGAGGAACTAGAACTCTTGTACATTGCTGGTAGGGATAAACAATGGTAGGTACAGCCCCTCTGGAAAACAATTTGGCAGTTTCTTAGGATGTTATACACATAGCTACCATATGACCAACGATAATACTCCAGGGTATTTACCTTAGAGAAATGAAAACTATGTTTTCTGGAAAACCTGTATGTGAATGTTCATAACAACTTTATTTTTGACAACCAAAAACTAGCCATGAAATGTCTCCCAACAAGTGAATGGGTAAACTAGCTGTGGTATGTCCATGCAATGGACAATTACTCAGGAATGAAAAGGAACAAGCTATTGATGCACATCACAATTTCCATTAATTTCAAAGACAACGTGCTGAATTGAAGAAGCCAGGTTTCGAGAGTTATATACTCCCTGAGTCCATTTAGATGATATTCTCAAAAAGACGTAACTGTGGTGATAGAGAACAGATCAGTTTTTTGCCAGGGGTGGATGGGACTAAAAGGAATGGCATAAGAGTATTTTGAGGCTGATAGAAATGTTCTGTATCTTTGTTGTGTTGGTGGTTATATAAATCCATGCATGTGTTTAAATTTATAGAATTGAACACCAAAAGGGGGAAGAAAAGTCAATTTTCCTGCAGGATAGTTAATTGACTATTTAAAAAGGGATCCCTGGAACGCCTGGGTGGCTCAGTTGGTTAAGCAACTGCCTTTGGCTCAGATCATGATCCTAGAGTCCCAGGATCGAGTCCCACATTGGGCTCCCTGTTCAGCAAGAAGTCTGCTTCTCCCCCTGACCCTCTCCCCTCTGATGCACTCTCTCTCTTTCTCTCTCTATCAAATAAATAAATAAAATATTTTTAAAAAGGGGGGGGAATCCCCTTTGTCCAACTACCAGCCTTGTCTTGGAGTTGGCTGTTAGCTACCTCTCGCCCCTTTGCTTGGCCTCTCTCATGCTTTGTACAAGCTGTACAATCACAGGTTTTAAACCTGTCTGACGGGCCCCAGGAGAATAAAGGAATAGCATTTAAGTACTATGTAGTAGGGGAGCCTGGGTGGCTCGGTGGGTTAAAGCCTCTGCCTTCAGCTCAGGTCATGATCTCAGGGTCCTGGGATCGAGCCCCGCATCAGACTTTCTGCTCAGTGGGGAGCCTGCTTCTCTCTCTCTGCCTGCCTCTCTGCCTACTTGTGATCTCTGTCTGTCAAATAAATAAAATCTTAAAGTAAATAAATAAATAAATACATAAATACTATGTAGTATTAATTTAAATACTATGTAGTAGTTGCAAACTACTGTGAGTAAAGGATTAATAAAATCTTTTCTCTCTCTCTGCGGATAAATTTGTATTGGGTTAACTTTCTAGCTGTTTCTTCGGAAACCCAGTAATGGTGGGATGTCAGCTGTGTTACCAGCCAATACTGGTTATGGTAAAAATAAGCCTGATTAGTCTACTCTATCTGGACCAAGCTGATCTGTGAATGAAGGATAAATATACAGTGGGAGTCATTAGCTTTGAGCTTCTGAGTGCAATAACTCTTGTAACTGACCATGCTGTTTGTGGGACCCTGGAAGCAAGTTATGAGAATTATGAGAGATATTGGTTCCTATTCAGGAAATGAGGCTTCTGAAGCCCATGATAATTCCTGCACCTCTGTCTGTGTGATCCTGCTGTCTTCTATCTGAACTGCCACTCGGAAGACCAAAGAGTGGTGCCTGGCCTGCTTTGTGTGTAACTTACTGAAGAGATGCTAGCAAGCTGTGTTTCCTATGCTTTACCTTCCTAAGGAAAACCAATGCCAAGTGAGGTCTATTGTAGTTGTGTGAGTATGAAATGACTAATTAAGCAAAAACAAAGCAAAACAAAAAAACCCAAAACAACACTGAATGAGTATTGCAAATACTCTTGAAAGTATTCTATCTAAACTAACTGAGTTTATCTTTTTTCTTAAAGATTTATTTTATTTGAGAGAGTGTGCATACACGCTGGGGGGTGGTAAGGGCAGAGGGAGAGTGAGAGAATCTCAAGCTGATTCCCTGCTGAGTGTGATGCCAGACAGAAGGCTCTGTCCCACAGCCCTGAGGTCATGACCTGAGCTGAAACCAAGAGTCGGACGCTTAACCACCCAGGGGCCCCAAAACTAACTTAATGTTTTGGAACCCACCCTGGAAGAGTTAGAAATCTGGCAGGTAAGGGAATAGATGGTAGTAATGTGAATGGAATTCATCTACTTCTTTCCATTCATCTAACACAGGTAATTGTTTACTAATTGTTTACTCTGGGTGAGCAGACCAGGTCTGACAGGTTGTGGGTGAAGAGGCTTCGAATCTTCCTTACCTTGGGGAACTTGCACGAGGCCAACAGTTATACCAGCAAGTAAGTCTCCAAGAAGCCAATCCTTGAACCGATAGAAACACACCCACTCCAGGAAAGGAAAGATCGTTATTATGCATCTTAGGAACTTGTGCCATGAGCAGCTGTGAGAAAGAAGAACAGAGACTTGATAAGATTTTCCAAAGAAAAAGCCCACATAGCCAAGAAAAGGCCCAGTGCATAATTATTCCCACATAGCAGAATTTCTTGTCAGCTCTATTGACATCCTGACACAGTGGACTAGATAATTCTTTGTTGTGGTGGATGTGTCCTGCGTCCTGTAGGATGGCTAGCAGCATCCCTGGCCTTTACCTACCAGATGCCAATAGCAGCTCCCCCCAGTTGTGACATCCCAAAGTGTCTCTAAATATTGCCAAGTGTTCTGTGGGAGACAAAAATCACCTCTGATTGAGAACCAAATGCCATATATATATATATATATATATATATATATATATAACTAAAGACTTATCATCTAGCATATGAAACAGGATGTTTGGAAAGAATGAAAACCCACAAATTTTCCAGTAGGAAAATGGACTTTTACTGTTTTCTCTTGATAAGGACAGTGTTTTGAGATGTGATACTGGTGGGAGGCAGGGGCCATTAAGATGTCTGCATCATTCCCATATACCAATTTTCTTTACTGAATATTAACTCTATGCCGCTTTGATCTGTAGTATGTAGAAATTTATAGAAAAGGTAGGTAATGGAATCCTGCACTTTAGGAGCTGGCCATATAAAGGAAAGGCAATAAAATAAAGCTTTATTATCCTTTAACCTAGTGGACATCAATCAGAACCAATTTTGTTATCCAGGAGACATTTGGCAAAGTCTGGAGACATTTTTGGTTGTCACAACTGAGGGAAAGGGTGCTATTGGTATCTGGTGGGTAGAGGGCAGGGACTTTGCTACACATCTTGTAGTGCATAGGACAGCCCCCATGCCAGAAACAATTTTTTAAAAATATTTATTTTTTTGACAGACAGAGATCATAAGTAGTCAGAGAGGCAGGCAAAGAGAGAGGGAGACAGGCTCCCCGCTGAGCAGAGAACTTGATGCAGGGCTTGATCCCAGGACCCTGAGATCATGACCTGAGCCGAAGTGCAGAGGCTTAACCCACTGAGCCACCCAGGTGCTCCCAGAGACGATTTTCTGGTCCAAAATGTTACTGATGCTGAGATTGAGAAAACCTACATTAAGCTCTAAATCTAAATCTAAAACAGCAGCATCATTGTTAGTCAATTGGTTAATCAATCAACCAGTAGGGGCGCCTGGGTGGCTCAGTGGGTTAAGCCGCTGCCTTCGGCTCCGGTCATGATCTCAGGGTCCTGGGATCGAGTCCCGCATCGGGCTCTCTGCTCAGCAGGGAGCCTGCTTCCCTCTCTCTCTCTCTCTCTGCCTGCCTCTCTGCCTACTTGTGATCTCTCTCTGTCAAGTAAATAAATAAAATCTTTAAAAAAAATCAATCAACCAGTAAAACTAATATGGTTTTAAATTGCTTTTTGCTAGTTACATCTTAGTATGGGCCGAAAGCCAAAAGTATGAAGATTTTTTTATGTATGAGCTATAGTTGGATAACTGGGATTTGACTATAGTAACAAATAGAACTTTTGTGTATGCAAAGCTAAAATGTGTGCTCATAAAGAATTTCACGTTTGACTCTCACAACTATGAGCATTACTCCCCCTAAGATAATTGAGGCCAAATAAGTGTAAGTGATTCTTCCAAGGTCACAGTAGTGTGGACAGAGCTGGGGCTACCACTCAGGTCTTCTGATTCTTACTTCAGTGTTCTCTCCACTCTATTACCACCATATTTCATATTGACAGCTATTAAATTCTGTTTGGGAGCCAGGAAAAAATCCTTGGTTTGGAAGGAACATCACATTGCTGTTCTTATGAGAGTCCTTGGATGTTAGGCAAGGATACCTAGGGTGCTTTCTCCAATTATGGCTCCCAAAGGGGAGAGCAGAGCATGTCATGGGGACAATTTTTTCCTTCATCTGATCCCGTCTCTCCCATGTACCACTGGGCAGAAAACAAGCCACCCTAGGCAGAGTCATCAAAGCTCTTTAGCATGGAAAAATAATACAGTGGACATGGAATGATGGGACTCTAGACCTGAAAGAAAATCAAGGAAGATGCTAGAGGGATAGGAATTAAAGCCGGTGTGTGTGTGTGTGTGTGTGTGTGTGTGCGCGCGCGTGCGCGCGCGCGCGGCGGGGTGGGGGGGCGAGGCAGTATAAGCATTTTGACACAAATCTGGATTTTACTCAGGGCATCTTAAAAGTGAGGAATGTAAGAGTCTATGTGAGAGGACCGGGGACATTTTGACAAGAAAGGGAATATTTGTAGTTGCTAATGGAAAGGGAGAAGATGAGGAAAGAGATGAGGTTTTCTGTAGAAAAGACAGATAGGTGGTTGTGACAGGTGGTTGTGGCACCTGGGTGGCTTAGTTGGTTGAGTGTCTGACTCTTGGTTTCAGCTCAGATCATGATCTCATGGGTCATGAGATCGAGTCCGGTGTCATACTCCACGCTCAGAGCAGAGTCTGCATGAAGAGTCTCTCCTCTGACCCTCCCCCAACTTGCTTTTTTTTTTCTCTCTCTCAAATAAATAAGTAAATCTTAAAAAAAAAAAAAAGAAGATGTAGAGTTCAGAGACTTTTTTTTTTTTAACTAAAAAACCCCAACTAAAATCACGTTTTTTATTTGCTAGGTGCCTTACAAATACTCTTTGAATCTTCACAGTCACGTAGATGCTAATATCATCCCCATTTTTACAGATAAGGAAACTGAGGCAAAGTGGGTTAGATAGCTTACCTAAGGTCACACAGTTGGGAAGCAGCAGAACTAGGATTCATAACCAGGCAATCTGGCTTCTGAGCCTTGCTCTTAACCACAGAGTTGTACAACCTTTCATGTTAAAAGTCCAAAAGTGGATACAATTGTATGTTTCAGAAATAAGGAGCTGGGATGCAGAACTGATCAGATTTAAGTGTCTTAAGGATAGGGCAGGTTGGGGGGAGTTAGGCTGAAATTTCTTTGGTAGTACCTTTTTGTGATGGAGTAAAAGTCAGGAAAAGATTCTCCTTTTGTAGAGACAAAGTCAATGTGCCCCTAAATCCCCTCTTTGACACATGACCTCTGACCCATCTGGAGTAGAGAAAATGGGAATAGTGATGTAGGACTGGGGAGGGTCTCCAAGACCACAACTTACAAAAGGCAGGTTATGGACAAGGGAGAATGCCTCAGAGAAGGAAGGTCTACAATAGGGCTGTGTGGAGGCCTTCCTCCCTTGTCACCCAACACAGGCCAACTGTAGTGATAAGTCAAGGGATGAGAAAGACTGATAAATCCCAAGTGTGAGTGAAGACAGCTTGAATAGTTAGGGTTGATATAATGATATAGGTTACAAAGGGTCCCTCACCTGAGGTCGGTGGACCCTCCCCCATGGGTCTGTAGATAGAATTTGTAGGTATGTGAAGTTAGGAAAAATTATACCTTTATTTTCATTACCTCCTAACTGAAATTTAGCATTTCCATCAATTATGAATATTGACAACAAGCCACTGTAGTATCAGCAGAACCTTTGTAACCAATAGAAACTGCAATATTTTCATATTACATTCAAATTGCTGCAGAGATCTTAAGATATCATTTATGTTCATCACTACCTTGAAATTATGATAGTTATTAGATCCACATTATTAAATAACATTATTGTGGTATTTTAAAATATTTTGATAACTATATTTCAACCTAGCTGGTTTACTTTACAGTCCTATGTATTTTATGCTTTAAAAAAATATTCTGGCCAAGACCATTCAATGGGGAAAGAGCTGTCTCTTCTTCTTCTTCTTTTTAAAAGATTTTATTTATTTATTTGACAGTGAGAGAGAGAGAGAGAGAGAGCACAAGCAGGCAAAGAGGCAGGCAGAGGGAGAGAGAGAGAAGCAAGTTCCCCGCAGACCAGGGAGCCCGATGCGGGACTCGATCCCAGGACGCTGGGATCATGACCTGAGTCGAAGGCAGCTGCTTAACCAACTAAGCCACCCAGGCATCCCAAGAGCTATCTCTTCAACAAATGGTTCTGGGAAAATGGGGTCTCCATATTGAAAGAATGAAGTCAGACCCTAACTTTATGCTATATACAAAATTAACTCAAAATGGATCAAGAATCTAAATTTAAGAGCTAAAAACTATAAAACTTATAGAAGAAAATCTTCATAATCTTGGCTTTCCCAATAGTTTCTTAAAGATGTCACCAAAATCATAGGCAACAAAACAAAAAAATGGATAGACCGATCTCATGAAAATTATAAACTGGTGCACCAAATGACACCATCAACCCACAGAAAAGACAGTCTACAGAATGGAAGAAAATATTTGCAAATCATATATCTGATAAGGGTTTAGTATCCAGGATATGTACAGAACTACTAGAACTCAACAATAAAAAGACAACCTAATTTTAAAAGAGGTAAATAGACATTTCTTTAAAGAAGATATAAGAACAACCAGTAAGCACATGAAGAGATCTCAACATATGTAATTCTTAGGGAAATGCAAAAAAAAAAAACAAAAAAAAAAAACCAAAAAAAAAAAACCAAACCCCACAATGAGATACCACTTCATGCCTGATAGGATGGCTATAATTAAAAAAAAAGAGAGAGAGAAAAATAACACAAGTTGTAAAGGATACAGAGCAAAAACACTTGTACATTGCTAGTGAGAATGTACAGTGGTGTAGCTTGTATGAAAAAGTCTGGTGGTTCTTCAAAAAATTAAACATAGAGTCACCATAAGATCCAACAATTCTACTTTCAGTTATATACCTGACAGAGTTGAAGACAGGTTCTCCAACAGATACTCCTATGCCAATATTCATGGCAGCATTATTCGCAATAGCCAAAGAGTGAAAACAACCCAAGGGTGCACCAACAGATGAATGGATATGCAAAATACAATATATTTATGTACAATGATATCATCAGCCATAAAATGAAATGAAGTACTGATCCACGCTACAACATAGTTGAAGTGTGAAAACATCATGCTAAGTGAAATCAACCAGAGAGGAAAGACAAAAATTGCATGATTACACTTAAATAAATTATCTAGAAGAGGCATAGGGACAGAACGGAGAGGAGAAGTTACCAGGGGTGAGGAGGAGGGGACAATGGGGAATTATTGCTTAACGGGTACAAAGTTTCTGTTCGGGGTGACGAAAAAGTTTTGAAAACAGTGGTTGCAGAACATCGTGAAATGTCATTAATGTTGCTGATTTGTACATTTAAGACTGGTTAAAATGGCTAGTTTTCTGTTATATGTATTTTACCACAATTTTTTTTTTAAAGATTTTATTTATTTATTTGTCAGAGAGAGAGAGAGAGAGCGTGAGAGTGAGCACAAGCAGATAGAGTGGCAGGCAGAGGCAGAGGGAGAAGCAGGCTCCCTGCTGAGCAAGGAGCCCGATGTGGGACTCGATCCCAGGACGCTGGGATCATGACCTGAGCCGAAGGCAGCGGCTAAACCCACTGAGCCACCCAGGCGTCCCCACAATTTTTTTAAGTAAAAAAAAAAAAAATTATCCTGCAAAGATGTCCATTAGCTTTACCAGCCTGCTGCAAGGTTGATAGCACAAAAACAGGCTAAGGGCCCCTGAACTAGAGGACCCACATAGTCCCAGTGACTATCAGAGGCAGTGAGTTCTACATTGTACAGCTGTGCAAGTACTGCCTAGGGTCCGTGGGATATGAGGTTAGAAGGATCTCATTCTGCTACCACTATTTAGTCGATCATTGCTGCTTCTGTGGCTGTTTTTAGGAGACTGGTAACAGTTGCTAATCAAATGATGTATTTATTAAATATCATCCATAGATGCTGTCAGGGACATCCAAGAAATTTTTAATCAAGAGGGTGCTACAGGACAGACCATAAGCAAACCAACTGAAGAAAAATCACACAGCAGCCTAAGGGTCCCAAAGATAGGAATTCAGAGGAGGAAGACAGACGTAGGCACTGTAGGAGTAAAGTAGGGTCTTAGTGCTGCCAGCTTGGAAGCAGCTGAATGACCCCCACACCCACCGGCACTGGACGTGGTGTCTGAACGTGGTGATGTCGATGTCCAAGTTCCCAGAGGAAATACTCTTCCTTCTGTGTTCCTGTTGAAAGGTCTCCTCATTGTACACATCTCGCTTGACATCATATGTGAAAGAATTTTGCCTGGATTTATAGCCAAAACCCTGGGAGTTCCTCTCTGGTTGCAACATTCCTGGTTGAGTGGGAAGAGATCAAACAAAAAACAGTTTTAAAAAAAATCTAGATTCTTGGCACATTCTTACGGAAATAAAATTTCCATATAATGATAGCTAGTATTTGCATAACACTTACTGTCTTTTTATTTTTTAAGGATTGATTGATTGATTGATTTATCAGAGAGAGAGAGAGAGAGAGAGCACAAACGGGGCATCAGTAGAGGCAGAGGGAGAAGCAGGCTCCCTGCTAAGCAAGGAGCTGGATGCAGGACTCGACCCCATGACCCTGGGATCATGACCTGAGCCGAAGGCAGACACCTAACCGACTGAGCCACCCAGGCGTCCCAACACATGCTGTCTTAATAAAAACTTTCTCTTGTATAATTTTATACTCAAAGCCACCTATAGAAAATGCAAGGTGTGTATTAGTCTCATTTTCCAAACAGGGAGACCTAAAAGTTTCAATAGCCTTGGTTGTTTAATAATTAGAGTCAGGACTAGAACCCAAATGTCTTGCTAGGAAACCTAGTTTTCTTTATGTTCAATTATATTGCTATGTTGTGGAGGAAATGATTATGAGGCAAAAGTCAGTACAACCATCAATTTTCACCACAAACACTGAAGGTGAAGTGGTCAATACAGTATCTTCTTCCCTTTATCCTTTCCTTTTCTTCATAGCACTTGTCAGGACCTGATTCAATATTTGTCCATTGTCTGTTTCCCTTACTAAAATATAAGCCCAAGAGGCAGGACTTTGTTTACGGCTATATCCCCAGGTGCCAGAATATTGCCGGAAAGTACCAGCTAGTGGCACCATGGTGAAGCAGAAAAAACATTTCATGGGCTATCAAGAGATTCGGGTTCTAGCCCAGGCTGTTTTTCTAACTAGCTATATGATTAGGAGCAAGTGTCTCAGAAACTGAGGGTCAGTTTTCCTTTGGTTTCATGCATAAAATAACATGGTTGGAACACGTGGTCTCTAAGACCGTTGAATTTTAAAGATTTTATTTTTTTTATTTGAGAGAGAGAGAGAGAGAGAACCAAGCAGCAGGAGTGGCAGAGGGAGAGGGAAAAGGAGAAGCAGGCTCCCTGCTGAGCAAGGAGCCCCGATGTGAAGCTTGATCCCAGGACCCCAGGATCATGACCTGAACCAAAGGCAGATGCTTAACTGACTGAGCCACCCAGGTGCCCTGGGTCACATTAAGTTTTAAGAAAAATCTGTATCATTCTGCTCTTCTCTGCTCTTTTAAGAAAATGAGAAGTAGCAGTTACTGAGGATGGCTACAGGTCTATTTCTGGGAGAAAGTATAATCATTCTTGATCATGTTTGTTTGTCTGTTTTTTAAAGATTGTATTTATTTATTTATTTTAGAGAGAAATCATGCGAGAGAGTGTGGGCAGGGGGAGGGACAGAGGGAGAAGGAGAAGGAATCTCAAGCTGACTCCTCACTGAGCACGAGCCTGATGCTGGGCTTGATCTCATGACCCTGATTTCAGGACCTGAGCAGAAATCGAGAGTCAGATGCTTAACTGAACAAGCCACCCAGGTGTCCCTCATCATGTTTTTGAACAATAAAAAAAGCATAAACTAAATTGCTTCCACGTAAATGTGGAAAAGCATATATATCTATGTATCTATCAATAGATATATAAGATACATGGGTAAACATGCAACATATGTAGATTACCCAAGTAGTTCTTTTATAAGTGAGGCTGAAAACAAGTTTAATGTACCAGCAGCTTTGTTTTCCTTCAGAATGATCATATATCATCATCAGCAGCAGCAATATTTATAGAGCACTTGCTATATACCAAGCATTGCACTCGATGTTTTTCATGAGTTATTTCACATAATTTCCATGACAATCCTAATACTGTTATTATGCTCATTTTATGGGTGATAAAACCAAGTCAATTACTTTATACATTTTGAGAAATTAACTAACTGGGCTGTGGACATAGATTGTATTTTTACCCTCAAAGCACTCGTGTGTTGTATAACACCTATGAACTAAAGATCACAAATTCAATAAAGTGGGCATGTGATTGGGGAATATAGAAGAGGACAGAAGAGGTATTTTACAATGTATCACTCAAGAGAATTAGTAATATGTGTTTTTTGCAGAAAAACCAGAACTGTATATTAAAACAGGTAATATTTTTCCTTTTCTTCCCCTGTCCATAGGACTATTCACCCAGTCATCCTCACTTTTCCTGTGTAATCTTAAAATAAGCTTCCATTGCTGGAAGAGAGCTGTTCCTGGCAACTGAGAGAACCTAATTAACCTGCCAATTATACTGAGATTATAAAAACTGCCATCCTGGGTTGGATCCAGGGTTTCAAATCTAGCATTTTCTTTCTGAAAGTGGTACCAAGGCAGGGTTGGCATAAAGCAGGCAACATATAGACATTGAGGCACAGAGGGAACAGTGGGACTGATGAAGGCAGCAACAGCTCCTTGCACGGGGCAAGTGGGGCCCAGCCAGGCGAGGTCTGATCTTTCTCAAAATGAGTGACAATTGCAGATTTTTATCTGAAATCTTCTAACTTTGAAATGTTGTCAATTACTTTATACTTTTTTTTTTTTTTTTTTTTTTAACACAGAGCATATCTAACAAAACCTCTCTGCAGGCCAGATTTAGCCTGTGGACCATCAGTGTGTGACCTCTGTACCAAGAGCCTTGTTGTCGAAGCCACGAAATACACTCATGCTATCCTATCACAAATTATAGTTTATCCCCCAAGAATTTCTCTAACTCTCTTTCCAAGTGAAAGTATTTATATTTTCTGTTGTCATGCTCTTTGGAGGTATTGGATCCCACTAGTTCACTTACAGAAAGTAGGGTTTCATTCTATTGTCTTCAATCTGCATCACTTATATTTCAAGAGGTAGCTCCCATCTACCAGACTAAGTTTTGATAAGTCTATCTGCTTTTATTTTCACAATTTTACAAATTTCTACCATATGTACTCTTGGCCTTCATTTGTTTCTGCTTCAGAATTCACGTGCTATTTCATCTGTGTTCAATTAATTTAGTGTTCCACTAACATTTGTTGAATGCTAGGTGTTACGGGGATTAAAAAGGACAAAGACTCTATAGTTCAGCAGACTAAAAATTCCAAAATATAGTGCTCTAAGTGTTGAGAGGTGGGAAAGACAGGTGATACTAACATTTATTGCTGCTCTGCCATATGCCAGGTTCTTCTCACACAACATCTCAAGAGAGGTACTCTTTTCCTCATGATGATGATACCCATTTTACTGATGAGTTTAGTGGTTTCTCAGAGTCATAAAAGGCTTAAATAGCTGAGCCAGAACCTGAACCTTGTCTTTCTGATTCTAAAATCATGCCACATACTAATACCATGTGATCTCCTACAGAGTAGGATTAACAATTCCAATCTAGGGGGATGAGAAAGGCCTCCTTGGGGAGAGATGAACTCCGTTCTGTCTAAACTGGGGGCAGAGAAGAGAATAAGGTATTGAAGGAAGAGAACAAGATAAAATTACAAAGATAATATAAAGCAAGTAATTTAATAATCTGAGTAAAGGAGAGCCTGGGTGGCTCAGTGGGTTGAGTGTCTGACTCTTGATTTCAGCTTAGGTTTTGACCTCAGAGTTGTGAGATGGAGCCCTGTCTTCAGTGCTGTGCTCAGCAGAAAGTCTGCTTGAGTTTCTCTCCTACGCCCTCTGCCCCTCCCCCTCTGCCCCTTCTCCTGCTCACAGACACAGTCTCTCCAAAAGATATGAAACAAATCTTAAAAAAAAAAAAAAAAAAGATCTGCATGAAGTCAGTGTCAAGCCCCCAAAAGTCGGTTGAGGCCTATTCCTGGAGGGTCTTGAATATCTGGGTTGAACTTGGACTTTTTAGCTATTTAAAGTGTTTAAAACAGCATTTGCACAGAATTAGGACAAACATTCTTAAATTTCTATGGAACCACAAAAGACCTCCATAGCCAACAGCAATCTTAAAAATGAAAAACAAAACTGGGGGTATCACAATTCCAAACTTCAAGTTATATTACAAAGCAACAGTAATTAAAACAATATGGTACTGGCATAAAAGTAGACACATAGATCAATGGAATAGAATAGAAAGCCCAGAAATAAACCCACAATTATATGGTCAATCAATCTTTGACAAAGGAGGAATGAATACACAGTGTGGAAAAGACAGTCTTTTCAACAAATGGTGTTGGGAAAACTGGACAGCAACATGCAAAAGAATGAAATTGGATCCCTTTCTTACACCATACATAAAAATAAACTCAAAATGCAATAAAGACCTAAGTGTGAAACTTAAAACCATAAAAATCCTTGAAGAGAGCACAGGCAGTAATTTCTCTGACACTGGCCATAGCAACATTTTTTCTAGATATGTCTCCTAAGGCAAGGCAAATACAAGAAAAAATAAATTCTTTGGACTCCATCAAAATAAAAAATTTCTGGGGGCGCCTGGGTGGCTCAGTGGGTTAAAGCCTCTGCCTTCGGCTCAGGTCATGATCCCGGGGTCCTGGGATCGAGCCCCGCATCGGGCTCTCTTCTCAGCAGGGAGCTGCTTCCCTTCTTCTCTCTCTGCCTGCCTCTCTGCCTTCTTGTGATCTCTGTCTGTCAAATAAATAAATAAAATCTTTAAAAAATAAAAATAAAAAAATAAAAAATTTCTGGACATTGAAGGAAACAATCAACAAAACTAAAAGACAACTTACAGAATGGGAGAAGATATTTGCCAATGACATATCTAATAAAGGGTTAGTGTCCAAAATCTATAAAGAACAGATACAACTCAATACCCAATTAAAACTAATAACTAATAATAACTAATATTAATTATTAGTTACTTATTATTATTAGTTATTATTGATAACTAATCCAATTAAAAATAGGCAGAAAACTTTGACATCTCTCCAAAGAAAACATCTAGATGATCAACAGACACACGAAAAGATGCTCCACATCACCCATCATCAGGGAAATGCAAACCAAACCCACAATGAGTTTATCACCTTACACCTGTCAGAGTGGCTACAGTTAAAAACACAAGAAACAAGTATTGGGAAGAATGTAGATAAAAAGGAACCTTCCTGCACTGTTGGTGGGCATGCAAACTGGTTAGAGCTGCTGTGGAAAACAATATGGATGTTCCTGAGAAAATGAAAAATAGAACTACTCTACAATCCAGTAATTGCACTATTGGGTATTTATCCCCAAAATACAACACTAATCCAAAGGGATACATGTACCCCTATGTTTACTGCAGTATTATTTACAATAGCCAAACTATGGAAGCAGCCCAAGTGTCCACTGCTAGATGAATGGGTAAAGAAGATGGGGTATATATTATATAATGGAATATTATTCAGCCATAAAAAGAATGAAATCTTGCCATTTGCAACAACATAGATGGAGCTAGAGAGTATGATGCCAAGGGAAGTAAGTCAGAGAAAGACAAACACCATATGATCTCTCTCTTATGCAGAATTTTACAAAACAAATGAGCAAAGGAAGGGAGAGAGAGAGAGACAGATAGACAATCAAGGAAACTCTTAACTATAGAGAATAAGAGGATGGTTACTGGGGGGGGGGTATGGGTGAAAGAGGGGATGGGGATCAAAGACTACACTTACCATGATGGAAAGAAAAAAGTGCTTGAGCAGGACTAGTCATAGGCACAAGGAGGTTTTTTAGGAGGATGAGTGGTGTCAGTGGTATGGTCTAGAGGTATACTGTTCAATATGGTAGCCACTGGCTACCTGTGGCTATTTAAATGTAATTAAAATAAACTAAAATGAAAAAAATCAGTCCCTCAGTTGCATTAGCTACATTGCAAGTGCTCAACAGCCATATGCGGCAGAGGCTACCCTACTGAACAGTGCAAGTATGAAACATTTGCATCATCACAGAAAGTTCTATTGGACAGGAGAGACTGAGGCAAGAAGTCCAAGTGGAGATGATGAGTATTACTGTAGTTTAGGGCAAAAGGAATCAAGTCATAACTCGGGGGAGGGACCACAGTGAGTATAGCTAGCAGGGGCTGCAGGAATGCTGTCTTTCAGGGTTCGTCACACGACTGGCGAAAGGTAGTGAGGTAAAATGCATGATTTCCTTATTGGTTTTTGCTGTTGCTGTCTGGAGTGTGTCATCTCTGGAGTTTGTCCAGCTTCATTATGTCTTTGTGGATTTCCTAGAAACCCTAGTGCTTCACTTACATGTCCTAGCAGGACACTTGTGACAAAGTATGATGACAAGAAGCTCCTATTTACAAGAGGCAGATGTAGTTTGATGTGGAGTAGGTGGCACATTTCAGAAAAAAGTTACCAAACCACACTGATGGAATAATGTACCTATCGGCTGAGACACAGTGCAGGGTGGGGGAGGAGTCTCTGTTACTGACTCCTGAAGGCATCAGTGTGATGGGCCTCTGTCCACAGTGTGATCAACAACATGCTGAGCTCTACCCATAATCCTGAAGGTTAAGTGTCCACTTAAGAAACAGTTTTGGGGGGAGCCTGGCTGACACAGTCGGTTAAGTCTCCCAACTCTTGGTTTGCCATGTGCTGGGCATGGAGAGATTCTCTCTCTGCCCCTACCTACCCCTTGCTTGTGCACTCTCTCTTACAAAAGGAAAAGGAAAAGAAAAAGAAAAACAATTCCCTGATGCTTCCTGACATCAAACAAAGTATTTAGGTGGGATGACCACAGGTCCAAAGTTTTTAAGATTTCATTTTCTTATTCTACAAATGTCATTCTGGGCATCATGCTTCCCTAGTAATTAACAAATTATTTTAATCTATGTAGTCCATGCTGAGGGCCCACACTACTAACATCAGCATCATCTGGGGACGTGTTAGAATTGCAAATTCTCAGGCCCAACCTAGCAAGACTTAATTAAATTATCAGAACTCTGAGGATGGGCCAGCAGCTGGTTTAAGAAAAGCTCCAGGTGATTCAAATACACAGTCAAGTATGGGGGCCACTGTAAAAGCAGCCAATTATCTTTACTTGGTCAGTCTTTCTGTGCTAACTTTGGGAGCACTGTTAAAAACAGGGACTTTTGACCTAATCCCTGCATCCCCCATACTACTCCTGTCTATCCAGCCATCCATTGATTCATTTACATGATGTGTTGAAAGTATTTTAAAAAGCCAAGCATAAAAATATTTAAATGCAACCCAATTTTCTGACTACTGACCTATAGATATGAAATTCTGAACCTTACTTTAGTTGCAAGTATCTTTTGCCCCATAGCGTCATCTTTCCTATATCCTCTATAATCATGCTAAGGTAAAATTCACTTCCAAAATTTCAAATAAGCATTTGTAGTTCCATCAAACACAACAACCCTTTGGCCGTTACTACCTCATTTTTATAGGGAATGTATTTGGAATACAGCAAAGGCATGAGCGAGGTGCATCGCTTTTAATATCCTTCAGTCACACTGTCCGGTGGCTGGGGATGAATAATAAGCCGACAGCACTCAAGGAGCTGACCACCGGACACATGAACAACTACCTTAAATGCGACTTGGTGAGACTATTACCAGTGGGGTGTGTTGGAGAGAAACTCATGGTGGGGGTGCGGATGTTGGAGAAGGCTTCAAACGGGGACACTGATTCATTAACAAGAGTTAAAGGAAAGGGGCCATAGCAGGTGGTAGTGGGGGCTCAGTCCGAAGGAACAAATGAACAGAGCAGTGAGGTCTGAAAGCAGAAGGCGCTCCTGGGCACAGACGGTGAGGTGGTAGGGAGAGGCCTCTGGCTGCAGACAACTAAGACCGATGAGTCTGCAAGGATTCCGTTGCAAATCGCACGCATTGCCTCTAGTCCTTGCCTTTCACAAGTAGAGATGATGCCTCCGAGAGATAAGCTCTCGAGGACCACCGTCATTCATTCATTTCGCAAATATTGACTGAACGCCCGCGACGGGGCCCGACCCGGCGAGTGACGGACGCAGCCCCCGCCCGGGGACTTCGAAGGATAACGAGGACCGGGTGCCTGGCACCGGACGCCCGCGTCCTGCTCAAACCTGCGGCTCTCGGCCCCTTGCAGCTCCCGGCAGCGGCTCCACCTGGTTCCCGGAGCGTGGCGCGAGTGCTGGCGCTGGGGTCGGACGCTGCTCCTACCCGGCTGGCGGCGCTGTAGACGCGGACGCCGGCCGTTCCCGAGCCGTTGCGGCCGAACTCGCGGGCGTTCTGGCGGGCGGGGGACCGGAGATGGGGCGAGGAACCGGAGCACGGGCAGTTGCAGTAGGGAGCGGGGAGAGGAGGGTTGCGGGGGGGGCTGGGTTCCCGGGCTGGGGAAGCCCCCTCACCTGTGCCATCCAGGCCTCCACTTTGGGGTTTGACTGCTCTTGGCTGGGGGGCTTCTAGATACCAGGCCTTGTGCCCTGCACTTCACTTACAGTCATTCACTTAAGTCACCCTACGACCTCGTTAGGTCAGAAGACGAAGGAGGAAACTGGAGGCTAGAAGGTCATTCAGGTTTCCAACCTTAGCTCTCTGTCCACAAGCCGGCTCCTTCCACTGAAGGACGCTCTTCTGCCCAGGTCTCTTGCTGCGCTTCCCCCTAGAGCCCCGCCCTTTAACCTTCTGAAGTTGATTCAGTCCCTGTCACTGTCTCTAACTATGCCCTGTAGTCCTGCTTGTCCCAGAGCGGTTTTACACCTACTCGATTACTGTATTAGTGTCTAACGCGTTCACTTTACTTAGTCCTTCCTTTTTGTAGATTGTCACCCCCATAAGGCAGGGATTTTTATCTCTAACTGCTGTATTATCAGTGCATAAACAATGTGGATATAGTAAGAGGTCAATAAATTGTAAATTTCATGTAAGCAGCAACTGCCTCTGTTTTTGAATCGACTTTAATTAGAAGTGCCTGGCACCCGGTAGGTATTCAGTACGTAATTGTTGAATGAGTGACTGAATGTACTGCTTACTTCATCTTTGCCCTTTCAGTCACTCACCTCACTATCCCAATTTTTTGGATAATTTTATGAATTCCTTAGGATTCCTGCTGCCGAGTTTCCTCCCTTCTATCAATGCACTCATTACCTTGATTCCCCACTTCTACCTGCCATATCACAGTCATATTTTTTGCTCTTACTTCCTCCTTCAACCTTCATTACTTCTTGGAAAGCTCCCTAACCCGCATTTTGGAACATTTTCAAGCAGGATGTCTTCATAGGCAAGAGAATCCAGGCTAAGCCACACTGAATCCCCCAAAGAAAAGCTTTCCATGAATCATCCATGATTCTGGTTTTTGTTTTTCCTCAAGGAGAACTGAGGATCCTGCACTACCTCCTAAACTGAGATCATGGTCATTATTCATAATTAGTCCAATAAATATTTATGGTGTACCAGTTATGTTCCAGGCACTGTGCAAGATGCTGGGACAAGACAGGCAAAATCGGAGCACTCCAAGGGATGCGTAACACTAAAGAGAATAATCATGGTAAGTGTTGAGAAGTGTCCTGGCTTGGACCCAGTTATTTCTAAGAGAGATTGTGACAAGCTTATAAGTGGGGGTAGGTATGTGGTTATAATATCTTGCCCAGTCACACTTATTTTGTTCAGCTTTATAAATGACCCTATTAGGTGGGAATGTAAGGCAGGAATTATTTTTGCAGGAATTATTTTTCCAGAACTAGAATGAAGGTCTAAGAAAGGTCAATCGACTTGCCTGATGTGACACTGCCAGAAGACCACTCTCTGCCTTGCTCTCCTTCTTAATCTGAGAGGCATGAATCAAATGCTTAAAATCGTTTTCACTGGAAGCTTCAGAGCAGAAATCAGTTTCAAACCCTCTGAGTAATGTTTCAAAACCCCTTTCAAAGGGAGATACCGGAGACTTTCCTTAATCAGAACTACCTGGGGCATTTTGTAAAAATGCGCATTCTTGGAGCCTGTCACGGACCCCCTGTGGATCCTGAGCCTTTGCATTTTTAAACATCTAAAGTGATTCTTCTGCACATAAAAGTTTAAGAACCGCTATGAGAGTTTGGATGGAAAACCGCAGCCTTAATGCAGAGCTAATATTTGCTTTTGGGATAGAGTTAGTCACAATTCCAAAGATTAAGCCGTATGTCCTTGAGCAGATGGAATACAACGGCTTTCTGGCCAGAATCTTCCTTTTTTTTAATGTAAATATTTCTTGGAAATTGGGTGTTCTGCTTAGCAGATGCTTGGCTGCTGGTGACTACAGGCAGTTCAAAGATCTTTTGGCTCTTTTCCCGACATCCTATTAGTCACTGTCGCTTTCTACAACGGAGCCAGGCACTTACCCCGCCGACCACGGTGGGGCGCACGCGGCATACATTGCCAGCTTATCCCTTCCTTCCCGGGTCCGCCTTCGCGCCCTTAAGTCCGGGAGAGTTCTTGCCTCTGGTGTCCAGCTGTTGCTCTTTTCTCGCGAGAAGTGCTCCTCCCATCCTCTCCCGTCGTCAACCCCCTCCCGTGGGCAGGTTCCATATTGGGTAAAATCTCGGCTCGCGGAGAGTCCCGGGAGCTGCTCTCGCGAGAGTACGGCAAGAGGCTCCTGTTCGCTGGCTCTGGAACGGCGACCACTGGAACCTCAGCGGGCGCTGCAGCTGGAGCCGTAGTCCCGCGCGGCAGCCGGGAGTCGGCCTGGTCTGGGAGAGGGTGCAGGGAGAGCGTGGTGGGAGCAGCCTTGAGCTCCGGAGCGTGCTCTTGCCCTTAGCCGGGCTCGCTCCCGTCGCTGAGGCGCGTCCCGCAGCTGCGGCTGACAGGGGCCGCGCGCTGGGGAGTCGGCGGGGTCGCCTCTGCCGCACCTGCGCCGACTGCCACCTCCAGGTCCCCGCCCGGCCGGGCGGGCGACGAGGGCCAGGGAGCGGGAGCGGGCGCAGGCGGGGCCCCTCAGGGCCACCTCCTAGCCCCGCGGCCGCCGCTGGAAGATGTCTCAGGAGAGGCCCACGTTCTACCGGCAGGAGCTGAACAAGACAATCTGGGAGGTGCCCGAGCGTTACCAGAATCTCTCCCCGGTGGGCTCTGGTGCCTATGGCTCCGTGTGGTGAGTGTCACCGGGCTTGGGTCTGCGGTGGGCTGAGTGGCCCTTAATACCCCAGAGCCAGGCCTGCCCCCATAGCTCAGCGATGCACCAAGCGGCAGGAATTTTCCTTGGGGGAGGGCACCGCTGCCTCTTGGACCCCTGTCCTGCACTCCCTGTACCCCTTGCACCCCTCACTCTGCACCCCCAGGTAGGCGGTCAGCTGTGTGCAGGATGCAGGTCCACGGTGGGTTGTGGTGCTGGAGCTCGGCCCCAGCTCGCACCTTGCGCAAGCCCTTCTTGTGGGGGTTGCTGCTCCGGGGGCAGGCACGGGGGCTGGGGTGCCTCTTCGGGGGTCTCCCTGCCAGCATCCAGCAGCAAGATCCTCTCGGGAGGTGCGTCCACTTTGGGCGCCAAAGCCCGCCCTCAAAGCAGACAAGCCCGGGTAGCTGCAGGGAGAAGCAGAAGGGCAAAGCTCGACCGGGAGACTGCAGTTGTCCGAACAAAACTGACGACGACGAAGGGCGTTCTGTCCGGTTTTTTGTTTTGTTTTGTTTTTTGTTTTTTGTTTTTTTTTTTGCAAACCTCTTTCGAAATCTCATTTTGAGAAGCATTCGTTTTGAATTCGCACTTGCATTAGCAGCGACCCGTGGAACCTAAAATACCGACTTTATCTCGGCCAGCACAGTGCCAGCTTGAGTGGTGTGTTTCCGATTCGGTTGAAAGCGTATTTCCTTTCTGCAGAGTGGGGGTGGGTGGTAGTGCCTGCAAGAACACTGCAGCTTGAGAAGCTGGCGGCCTCACTGATTAGTCACATACCACTGCTCATTTAAGTATTGTTTGGCAAAACAATTTTCCCCTTTGGAGCAAGCGAGATTCAGATCCGTTGGACGCGCTCAAGAGCAAGAAGTTACTAACAATGCTGCGATGTATTGTAAATATTTTTAAATTGCAGTACATCTTGTGAATATTGAGTTTTTTTTTTTTTTTTAAAGTCCCTGAGAGAGTTTGCAGGGAACTTATCTGCATTTGTAGCCTGAGGTACACGATGGTTTTCGTAAAGATCTATATAGCAAAGGAAGGAATAGTCTATAGCAAAGGAAGGAAGAGACACGTCTCATCTTTAAATCACACTGGGTGTTTTAAATTAAACTGATACCATAAAATTTCTGGATCTGAAATATTTCACTAATTTAGGTATTACACACTCGATTTTAGATTTACTGTAACTTGAGAGCTGCTGATTTGAGACTAATTCATGTATTCATGTGCATGCATCATTTGAAAAGGGCTCTATAAAATTATTTTTTTGTTTTGGAACAAATTCCAGACTTTTGGATGTGTTAATCTTTATAATTCCTGTGTTTCTTGAAGTCACATCATGAATTTCCTGTTTGGTAGAATCTTCTGGGTAATTGAGATTATGCAATTGTGTCAGGAAACAGATCATGTTGCGTCTTCTAGTTCAAGCTGTGTGAGTTAATGTTGCTGATGGCTCCATGCTTGACATCTCCATTTTTTTTTAATAATATGGCATTTTAGATTTTAAGGGAATTTGCGACATTTTACTATAGATGTGTATATATGTGTGCGTGATTGATTTGCAAATTTTCAAAGATTTATTTAGATCATTGCTCCTTTGATAGCTTACTTTTTTACCTTTATTTTTCATTCTTCAGTTGACATTAATTTTTGTAGTACCAGGTTTTTGTTTCCAATGATATTTAAACTTTAATAAAATGATACAGCAGAATAACTCAACTCTGGGGAGTTTAGTAAACTTGAAAAGAAATGCTTGTAAGGTTTTCCTGCTGTTGGTATGAATAACTCTACACTGAAACTGAAGATTCAGATTTACAGTGAAGTGTCATTAAAATGACCTTTACATTTCTTTAGTACTATACTTTTGTGGCTTACAGAAGCCAGCAGTATCTGACACTTGGAAGTAATTTTGCCAAACAGATTTTTAAAAATAGGTCATGTGTTCACATTGTATAAAATTCAAAAGGCATAAAAGGATATTTAATGAAAGGTATCCTTTCCTTCTTGTTCTCCAATCATGCTATTCCTTTCCTCAGAGACAACCACTGTTCAGTTTCTTATGTGTTTTTTTTTTTTTTTAGTAGTAATTCTGTTAAGGGATTTAAATTGTAACCTATAGTATAATGATGGAGGGAAATACATCTGATATTATGTGACAATTGACTGTAAACAAATGTAACTGACTTTGGATTGGAAATACTGGAATTCAGATTTACAATTAAGTGGTATCTCGTTCAGAATTATTTGAAGTTGTTCTTTCAATTAGTTTTTTGGGTATTGCAGAAAACTGCCCCCTCCCTTTAAATTTCTCTTAGTATCCATTCTGGAGCCTCTGTTATTTTTTACTACTATCATCCTTTGAGAACAGATTTGATTTTAGGAAATAACGCAATCAAACTGAATTAAAATAATTTAGAGAACTTGTACTCAAGTCTGGTGAAAAAGATTAGGCATTCAGATTGGTCATACTGTTTTAGGTCAAATAGGAGTTGTAGCTATAAAGTAATGACCGAATTTCTTGTGTGACTTGTAGAACTGGATCTGAAGTCTGTTCCAAAAAAGAATCTCTGAAAGCATTTTAAGGAATGCAACCTCACTGAAATAGGTGTCAGTTTTCTAATTTGATTGTTCCAAAGTGTGATATGCTTTGATGTATAACTTAAGTTTTTTAATATTAAGCCTATTTTCGTTATTTTAATTTGTTCTAAGTATATGGTAGAAAAGCAAATAGCATCCTGTATGATAACCAACTATGAATCGAAGATCAAGGAATCAGACTGGAAATTGAGAATCAATAAGGTTTTATAAATATGCCTTTCCTTTTTAAGGGGTAAAGGGAACTAAATAAGTCTTGCAGTTTTAAGGAACTTTGTGCATTGTCTGTGAGGGGAAATGAAGCAAAAGTATTGTTTAAGAATACTTTGTTGCAAAGCATTGATTTTTTGGTTTTGGGACAGAAGGGGGGACTCTTTGTGGTGAATTTAAGGAAATACAAACAGGAACTTAAATGCCTTTCCTCTGGGTATGGTTTTTCCAGACCCTTGCTGTTGATTAGAGGAGGTGGGGTCCTGGTCGCCATAAAAGAGGTGAGAGTTGAGAATTACTCTTAAGTCATAGTCATTTGTTTATTCTACAGTATTGAGTACCGGCTATGGACTAGATAACGGGCTAGGTTTCCTGAGCTAGAGCGCTGAGCAAGACAGAGTGAGATAGTCCATTCCCTCCTCAAGCTTATAGCCTGATGCTAATAATAACTATATTTTATGGATTGCTTACTATGTTCTAGGCATTTTGCTGTGTAGTTTATATTTATCATCAGTATATAAAGCATATACACGATTTTTAGTAAGAGGATGGCAAAATTTACTAAGAAATCAAATCCAGCTTCCTAAATGCTTTGTGTAATAAGACTGTATATACGTAAATGTAATATAAATAAAGCTAAGTTTTAGTGTTAATAGCCATTTACAGTTTTAAATCTTTTTTTTTTTTCTTTTGGGATGAGCCAGGGCACAGATAAATGAAAAAACATCATTGTTGACTATGCAAAGATGGCTTTCTTGACTCCTGATCAATAAGAGAGGGTTGCACTTTATTTTTCTAGTGGCGATAATAGGCCCGTACTGATCTTTCTTCCCATTTGCTTTTCTTTGTAACCAAAAGCAAGGTGATTGACTGCATGTCACCAGTACTACCAAATAAATATTTAAATCTAATAACAAATATATTATTGATATATAAAGATTTAAAAAAATATTTTATTTATTTATTTGACAGAGAGATAGTGAGTGCAGGAACACAAGAAGGGGAACTGGGAGAGGGAGAAGCAGGCTTCCCACCAAGCAGGGAGCCCAATGTGGGGCTCAATCCCAGGACCCTAAAATCATGACCTGAGGCGAAGGCAGCCGCTTAAAGGCTGAGCCACCCAGGCACCCCCGATATAAAAGACTCTTAAAAAAGAACTCAGATTTGGGGCGCCTGGCTGGCTTAGTGGGTTAAGCCTCTGCCTTCGGCTCAGGTCATGATCTCAGGGTCCTGAGATGGAGCCCCACATCAGACTCTCTGCTCAGCAGGGAGCCTGCTTCCCCCTCTCTCTCTGCCTGTCTCTCTGCCTACTTGTGTCCTCTCTCTCTCTGTCAAGTAAATAAATGAAATCTTAAAAAAAAACCCTCAGATTTGTTATGAAGTCATATTTTATTTATCAAATCCCATTTTCTTACTGATACTTTTCTACTGGCTCCCATTTTAAAATAAGGGTATTCTGAACCTCTGGCTTTTCAGTTCTGTCAGTTTAATTTCTTGATACTGAAGAGTACTCTTTTTTTTATTTCCCTCTAACTCAGCTTTAGAGATGATTTTTTTTTTTTAAAGATTTTATTTATTTATTTGTCAGAGAGAGAGAGGGAGAGAGAGCAAGCACAGGCAGACAGAATGGCAGGCAGAGGCAGAGGGAGAAGCAGGCTCCCCAATGAGCAAGGAGCCCGATGTGGGACTCGATCCCAGGACGCTGGGATCATGACCCGAGCCGAAGGCAGCTGCTTAACCAACTGAGCCACCCAGGCGTCCCTAGAGATGATTTGTATGTTGACTCTTTCATGAACTTGCTTGGGCAATTGTGCAGATGGTGCTGAAACCCTGAAGCTTTGGATTCAAAGGTGGAAGAATTCACTGGGCTAGATTATTCTCATTTTAGTATAAATTGGCATTTTTTATGGGATTTTACACTATAAAGTATTTTCATTGAAAGCATCATCATTCAGTCTTTACTAATTCTCTGTTATTAACCCAGTTATGTAGAAGAAGAACTGTACTCATTTCTAGAAGGAATGGCTTACTTGCCAGTGGTACTTTGGATTTGGTTCTGGGGTTTCAACATTTTAGAAGTTGTCTTTTCTCTATATACAGGCTGTTGAGTTTGTGCGATAGTACCTTCTTTTGTGCTGTTTGCATTTATCCCTCTTTTTGTGAAGAAAGGGGTTGCTGGGTCACTTGCAATAGAGCTATGACTGTATAGAACCAATCCCACCAGCGTCATTGCCTAGCTAATCTGAGGGGTAGTGACTTAACTTGTTAAAGTATACCTCTTCCTCAGAATTGATAGACCAAAAAATGAACTCATTGCCCAGATCACATTTTTTCCCCAGTAATTATTAGGCAGTGCAAATATTTAATTTCTGAATTTATGAATCATGTTGGTTTGAAATTCTTCAGTGTACATGTTGTAAAGTTGGTACTATCTGTACATGTTTGTGTTATGTAAGTAGAGGATACTAATAGAAAAAAATTGCCTCTCCAGGCCTTTGAAAATATATTAGATTTTTGCTCTTTACTGTGAAATTTGTTATTGATTTGTTCCTGTACAAGAGGTATCCTTACTATAATGCTCAGTAAAAACCTCATTGTAAAGTGGGTTTCCTGGCTTAGGGAACCTAGGGATTTTTGTATCACGGTCACCATGTACTTGGAAGTCATGCACGTATTTCTTCAGGACAAAAAAACCCAAAAACAAAAACAAACAAAAAAACCTCTTTAAACTTGAGGTTTTTGTTTTTGTTTTTTTTTTTTAATTTTTTATGTAAATAAAGCTTTCAATATTAGAAGTTTGTCTTTGCACAGGGTTTCCATAAATTGCTTGTGTGTTAAAAATTTATAAAGCAAACCAGTTTCTAGCATTTCAGCCTGTTAAGAGTTTATTATAGCAAAGAGGAAAATGGTGGTTTGTAAATTCTGCAGTTTTGACAAATAGGTCTTGGATTTTTGACATGACTCCTAGGCTGAAGGTCAGGGGAGAAAGAATACAGAAAAGAGCAGCCTAGGATGACCCCTAAGTTTTGGTTTTGGACAAATGGTTATTTCAGTACCACTATCTGAACTTTGGAGTATTGTAAGAATTGTGAAAGCAAATGGAGAGAAAGAGGGATTCATGCTAATGTCCTTGACAGGACTGTGTGTTATATGGATACTTGGAGCACCTACTATGTATGAATCATTCTTCAGGTCTTGGAGATGGAGTAAGAACAGATGAAAATTTCTGCCCATAAGAAGCTATATTCTAAGGGGGATGAAAGTGGAAATAGATAACAAATAAAATTTATAATATGTCAGGCGATTGTTGCTATGGGGAAAATGAAGAAAGGAAAGGAGAGGGAATACTGGGATGGCTGTGTTGTCCTTTTTAAGCGGGCTCTTTTAGTCACGGTAGGCCTCAGTGATGAAGTGACAGCTGAGCAAAGACCTGCTGGAGGTGATGTAGAGCATGGCGGGTTGGACTTGGGTCGGGAGGGAAGAACATTCCAGGCTAAGGGATCAGGAGGTGCAAAGGCCTCAAGGCAAAGGCCTCTTTCTCTAGGATAGCTAGGAGACCAGTCTGGCCAGCAATGAATGATCCAGGGGCCAAATAGTAGTAGAAGAGGGTGGAGGGGCTGCAAATGTGCAGGGATCCTAAAGGGTCTTGCTTTCCTAAGAACCTGCCTTTTACTCTGGGCGAGAGGGGAGGCCATGGAGGGTTATGACCAGAGGAGAGACACATGATCTAATTTATGTTTTAACAGATAACTCCTCTTTGGGGTCTCTTATTTTTTCAGTTCTATTCCCTACCCATTGGAGGTGCTAATTGTAGTTTAGGGTAGAATGGGGGAGTCTGATGAATCATGGTGCACAGCCCCAACCCATGTGCACAACTCTCATTCCAGAAGGCTCAGAATACTAGAGCTGGTACTTCTGTTGGGCCCTAGAAATTCAGGGTATTCCAGTCCAGCTCTTTAAATAACATGGGCTTACTTCACTTTTTCAGGTTTCTGTTGCCAAAAGGAAGGGAGCGAAGAGATTAGCTCTAGACTTCTGCTGACAAAAGAAGATTAGCCTGCTGGCAGGTTGAACGTTTTCTAACTTCTTTGGGCTTCTAGGTTTTTTCTTATAATTGGGCCATATTTTGAAAGACATTTTTACCTTCTTTCAGCATTTAAGATGTCATTTATTTTGTGTTTTATTTGACCCTATATCTGCTTCACATTCCTCCACCTTACCCCATTATAGTAATTTTAGTAGAGGTCTGATTATTGTTACCTGTTACTGATGTTTTGGCTGTGAGGCCCCAAGGGCTTCTCTGTTAACTTGAATAAGTTATGATTAAACAATTCTACACATACGTGACCCTATAAAATCTTACAGGGTTTATTGTCTTACCTGCCTTTATAGATACACATGTTTCTCTCCTCTTTCATGAAAGCTCTCCCCCTTTTACTGCTCTGTCATCTAGTTGGGGAAAATAAGTGTTCCTGAACACAGATTCCCATGGTAACATAACAAAAAGGTAATAGAACAAATGTTTATTTTGTCTAGCTGCTGTCTGAGTAACTTTAGACCCTGAACACGTTGGCTCCTGTTACTTTGTATGATGTTGTTATAGATTTCCTTGTTTTCCTCAAAAGCTCTAGGCCTTGGTGTTATTATCACTATGCCTGTGACATGAAGGAGGTATGTATGTGTATCTTACTGTCAGTCTACCCACAAGTATGCTTTTCCAAGCTTATGGTCCCACGTGGAAGCATCACACAACACAACTATGTAAAAAAAAAAAAAAAAAAGGCAAAAAGCATACCAGTTGTCCTCTTTGTTTTCTTAAGTTCATTAATTCAGTATTGCCTGTATTAAGCACTGTACTAGATGTTATGTTTATAAAAATAAAAAGGCAGAAAGGGTGACTGCTTTCAAAAGTATCAGTCTAGGGATATGTTACCTTGTTTCCTCAGAGATTACTTTGTAAGTAATCTCTTTGTAGCTTTCTTTTCTGCATTCTTTCACTTAAGTTGCCATTTCACATCCACCTTTATGTTTCTAATGGCTTCCTTTGAAATTTTCTTTTAGATTCTTTTGTCTCCCTTGACTAGTGACACTGGTTACTTTATATCTAGGGAAACCCTGTGCAAGGATATATGTTGGAAATCTGTGTCAGAGAAGCCTTCCCATCTGATGACTCAGATCTAGAAAGTGATGACATCAGCATGTGCCCACAACAGGTCAGAACTTCTTCTTTTGATCTGCCCAGGGTTCACGGAGGCTATGTGTTAGGGGAAACGGGGGACTGTCAGGGTAAGGGTCCTTTAGAGCCTTAACCCAGACCTATAATTCCACTTGGGGCGGTGTCTCTGCTGAGATAGCCTTCTTCACCTACAAATTAAGTGCCCTTAATCGTGCCCTTAGTCTGTCCTGTGACACTCAGCTTGAAGTGTCTGATTTACGCAAGTGTATATTGAATTCTTTCTTATATTTCATCATCCTTGTAGTAGATATAACTTTACTTACAGAAATAATTGCATTATTCTTAATATCCCCCCAAAGGTATTTCTCCCCCCACCTTCTGTCAGATCCATATAGGGCTTTATCTAGCTTGAGCCTTCTCGAACTTAGACTTTTGCATAATAAGTTTCTATTTATGTTTTCTTCTCCAGGCAACCAAATGCTGGGAAAATCTTAGTTATCTTCTTCAGCTTTTTAATGATTTTTGTATTAAACTGAAGTGAAATATTGATGTTGGCATCTTATATTGATAAACTTATAGTAGTTTTTTCATTTGACATTTTAAGTTTATCTTGCTTCATTTTTTGTTCCTAGTTTAGGAACAAAATGTTATGTGTACTAGATGTTATGTGCCTTATGCTTTGAATGATCTGCTTTGAAATTAGCAATCTCAGTAGGTTAAGTGGTATCAATGCTAAAGGGAGCAAAAAGGGAAAATAGCAAATTAAGAAAACAGTAAGTACTATGAACATCTGTCAAGTTCCAAATATAATATAACCTAGGGTTACTCAACTTACTGACATTTTGGTGGGATAATTGTTTGGGGTGGCTGACTATCTTGTGGATTATAGAATATTTAGAAGTATCCTTGTACCCTCCTTGCTAGATATCGGGAGCAACCTCCAGTTGTGACAACCAAAAATGTCTCTAGACATTGCCATATGTCCCCTGGGGACAAAATCACCCTTGTCGAGAACTACTTTTATAACCCTATGTATTTGGGTCGATTGGCTCTGAGGAAAACCTAGATAGGATAACTTGAACCTTCCACTAGCAGAAAGATAGAAAAACAATACTTTCTGTGCATATTCTTTTTCTTCTTCTTCTTCTTCTTCTTCTTCTTCTTTTTTTTTTTTTTTTAAGGTTTTATTAAACCCTAAAGAGAGAGAGAGACAGACAGATACAGCATGAGCGGGAGGGGCAGAGAGAAAGAGAGAGTGTCTCAAGCAGACTCCATGCTGAACACAGAGCCTACTTCAGGGCTTGATCCCCGGACCCTGAGATCATTACCTGAGCCAAAACGAAGAGTCAAACGCTTAACCAACTGTGCCACTCAGGCACAGTTCATCATATGATACAGTCTCAGCAGGGGCTTTGTTCATACATTGTGTGTCCAAATTTGTATTTCTAAACCTTATCTCAAGAATATCTAACCCTTTGGTTTTAAGGTCTATTGAGACCATGTTTCATGCTTTTCCTTGGTTATTTTTCTTAACATTGTTTGAGGATGATCTCAGATCTAGCACTAATTACCCTGGGAATAGATTGATGTTATAAACTTGTATGATTCAGGCTTAGAGTTGTGAAGGTGTGATATTTGAAGAAAGCTTTCATTAGCACTGATGAATGACAGTGGTCATGAAAATTATAATGAGGGAACAAGCCAATTACTTGAAGATTTGTTGTTAAGGCAACATGATTTTGGAAAATTTGAAATGTGTGTGTATATGTATTTGCCTGTGCTTTAGATTTAACGTAGTGAAGAAAATCTGTTGGTCATCCATCAGTGTTAAATGCCTATCAGTGTTAAAAGAAATAGACAAAAGGGGCACCTGGGTGGCTCAGTTGGTTAAGCAACCGGCTCTCAATCTCAGCTCAGATCTTGATCTCAGGGTCATGAGTTCAAGCCCTGCCATGGAGCCTATTAAAACAAACAAATAAACAAAGAAATAGACATAAAATCGAAGTGAACTGTATATATATAAAGGTATTGATGTGTGTAGAGATTTGGGGCATTGTGGGCTATAGTAGAATGGTTTCATGGAAAAAAAATCATTTGAAGGTTATTTTGAAAGGTGGATAATATTTGGAGAAGAGGAAAGGGAACATATTTTAGGGACCAGGAGAAAACACAACTAAGAGAATTAGTTATGAGATCTACTGGCCTGAATATTTCAGGTAGCTTGAACCCAGTTGTGGTTCTTATTCTGGTTGTTCTTCAGAATCAGTGTGGAGTTTTTAAATACAGATGCTTAGATCCTACACTCAGAAATGAAGAAGTACCCATGGAGTAGGGCTAAGGCACTGCATTTTCCTAGGCCATGGAAAGCTGTTAAAATTTCTTGAGTTTTTAAAGTATTGAGGAAAAGTGTTTTTAAAACTGATCTGACTGGAGTGTATAGAATGGATTAGAGGAAGCAAATGTATTGCTTTTAAAAGTCTTCAGTAATTTATGTGAGTGTCTGTTTATTCTGAGTCTCCAGTGAGACTTCACTGTTCCTTGAGGTCAAGAACTGTCTGCTTTGGTATATACTTATTAATCTTGAATTATGTTCCAGGCCCTGGGCTAGATTCTGAGGATATGCAGATCACCTATAGCTTCTGCTCTTCCTCAGAGTTTGGATTTGGAAACAAATAATAAAGGGATTTTTTTTTTATTCACTGTTTATAAAGTATTGGCTACATTATGTTGCTGATTGTAGTCTTAGATCCTGCCTAATAATTGCTGAATAATTTTATTGTACATTTTAACTTGTAGAAACTACATGTTCGTTATCCATAGCATGAAAACAAATGATCAAGGATTTGGTCCCTCAATTGTATTTTACTTTCCCTATTTTACTGTCATTTCAGAGGTTTACTCAACTTCAAATTCGAGAGTAATAGATCTAAATATATATATTGAGAATCTACTGTGTGGTAAACCCCATGCTAGAAGCTGTCATGAAACTATTTTGTAATAGCATGTTATTTCAACCTAGAACACCTAAAACTACCTGCCTTTTACAGTTCATAAAGTACTGTCACATAATTATTTTATTTAAGCCTCAAAACAGCATTGTGAGATAAGCAGAGCTGGTGACACACCCATTTTATTTGGAAACAGGCTTATAGAAGCTTTGCCCCAAAACACTGCAAGGAAGTGCCAGAACCAAAACTAGAACTCAAGTCTTTTGACTACTAGTTTATTTTTCTCTGTATCAGACTGCATATGTTTATGCTTAATAGAATTTTTTGAGATTAGGTCATCAAAATACTGCAGAGACCATTCACTAGGAAGCAAAAGTAGCTTTGTTAAATGGAATTCCAGTGATTTTTCCAGAGCAGTAAAAAGATTCTTAAATAGCATTCCTAAAAGTAAGTAAAATATCTTGAAAATTTCAGTATTTTGTTTAAAACAACAACAAAAGCATGTTGCAAAGTTTTAAAAATATGACCATAAATTATTAGATACGTCTCCTTTAAAGAGGTGGAGCTAATAATCCTCACCTTCAGTGAAGGTGGTAATTGCTTCTCTAATATAGGGAATGTGGTCATAAACATGGAATGTGATTCTGAGGTTAGGTCATAAAAGATATATGGCCCCTATCTTGTTCTTCTCTGAATGTTTCTCTGAAATCATTTGCTCTAGAGCAGTTTTTCAACCTCAGCACTATTGACATTTTGGACCAGATAATTCTTTGTTGTGAAGGATGTTTAGCAGTAACCCTGGCCTTTACCCACTAGATGCCAGTGCCCACTCCACACACTCCAGGTGTAGCAGCCAAAAATGACTCAGACATTGTCAGGTACCCCTTGGGGGGAAACTGCCCTCTGTTGAGAACCACTGCCTTAGGGACAGCTCTGTTGAGAAGACTCAGAAGCAGCCTTACAGAGAAGCCCACATTATGAAGAACTGGGGCCTGCCAAAGCCGTGTGAGGCAGCCATCCTAGAAGCGGATCTTCCAGCCTCAGTTGGGCTTTCAAATGACTGTAACGAAGGCCAGTATCTGGACTGCATCCTCCTGAGAGACTCTGAGCCAGAACCACTCAACTATCCAGCTCCCCAGTTCCTGACTAACAGAAACTGTGAGATAATAAGTCTTGTTGAAGCCACCAAACTTGGGGGTAATTTATTATTTAGTAATACACTAAGTGTTACTGTAAAATATATGTGTATGTCATATAAGATGGAGAGTCACAGACTATGCAAACCAAAGATTGTGAAGACATAGTAATACCTGTTATATGCATCTGTAGTCATGTTTATAGGATATGTTTGTAGGGGGCTTTTTTTCTGGATATGAAGCCTATGAACACAATTATTGTAAAAGCCTTTGAATTGGAGCAGCAAGCAAAGTTGACTGGTGATAATCATAAATAGTTAAAATGTAATATAGGATTCATTTATTTCATATTTGCTTGAAAGGAGTTAAAAACTAGTTAATGATAATTTCAAAAACATTTGTTACTGAAATTTTCTTTTCTTTCTTTTTTTTTTTTTTTTTAAAGATTTTTAATTTTATTTATTTGACAGAGAGGAAATCACAAGTAGGCAGAAGCAGGCAGAGAGGCAGGCAGATAGAGAGGGAGAAGCAGGCTCCCTGCTGAGCAGAGAGCCTGATGTGGGGCTTGATCCCAGTCATGACCTGAGCTGAAGGCAGAGGCTTAACCCACTGAGCCACCCAGGCGCCCCAGTTACTGAAATTTTCAAACACAAAAGTAGTGAAGGTAAATTCATGGTGACAATATTCTAATGAGGCTTGGGAAAATAATTTCACATGTAGTAAAATAATCCACATGTAATATTTTTGTAATCAATATGAGATAACTATTGCTCTTGATACAGATGTATTGACTGCATTTGCAATCAAAGAAATATTGTTAACCGACACCAGTGTCGACACCACTGTGGCTTTTAAAGCTTCAGTGAAGAAATATGTTACAAAATCATTCTATTTTCAAATGGGCTTACAGCAAATGAAGATTAATTGCATTTCACATTTTAATCACAAATCGGTTTGAATTTTTAGATTGCATGTCTAAGTGAATTTCTACATTGTTTGCATTTTAGTTTTCATCAGGCTAATAAAAAAGCAATTGTGAAAAACATTTTTGCTCTAGTAGTTTAGAAGTTTTGCAGCAGGAATTAGACTGATTAAGAATGGCAGGTATCCAGTATGTGTTTCTATGCTGTTGAGTTCCAGCCACATAGCTAGTGTCCCAAATAAATCCTGTCACAAATACACTTCCTGTCTGAATGAGATTTTCATGAAAATACTCAATTTGCATAAAAGTTCTTGAACTATTAAGTTGTGTAAGGCAAAGTACATGGTCAGTTAAATGACTCTTTTCCATTCAGTGTATTAATCTATTGTTAGACTGTTTAATATGTCATTTGTGATCTGAGCCTCTTTGAGAGTAATATTTAAAACCTGAAAAGTTGGGGATTGGTTACATTGTACACTTGTAACAGTTGTATTAATGACATTTGATGTTTGTCCCATAAGTATGAAAGTGTTATTATAAGAAACTAAATTCCACTTAAAAATACTATATATAGTTGCAAATAGTCAAATCATTTTGTGATCCTTTAAAAAAAGTGTTATATAAACATTAAAACAAAGTATTTGAGAGTTAGTGAAACTATTAAAAGAAAGCTAACAATAGTTCAAATGTGATGAGTTTTTAGAATCAGTTTTAAGTCCCTTGCTGCTCTGCAGGATATTTTTTGAGGTTCCTAAATCAAAACTCGAGTTCTAGTTTTTGCATAAATTTGCCTTATTTTCATGACATTATTTCCAAAATGGAGGGATAGACCGTAAAAATAAAAAAAAACTATGGTGATACTTGCACATTTGTCTGAATTTAGGAGGAAGAAAAAAGTTTCCATAGTAGTGGGAGATGTGTGCCAAAAAATCTTTCTAGTATGATATTTATTGAAATTTGTACCAGATGTTATAGGTAAAGAGGAAGTTCCAAGTTAGTAGTATAAATTACTTATTTAGAAGGCTCATTTTACAGGCTATTAGCAGTTAGCCTGATTCTATTGGAAAAAAGCCTCAAATTGTATAATGTGGAGAAGAGATGTCATGTTTTTGCATTATTTCCTTCACCTTAGATACTTTAATTTGATGCATTTAATTTGATGCATTAATGGGAGTTTGTTCAGTGTAAGTACAAATTTTAATATATTTAAATTTTTCCCATAATTTCCAAAAATAAACAAAATTGTGGTTTGTCATTTTAAACATTATTGAGGGTTCATTTTTTTTTTCTCAGTAACATCATGCGGGGATTAGAGAAGTCATCTATGACCATTGAAAGAAATTGTAAAACCGCTTCTGATCCTCACAAATTACCTAGAGACTTGTCAGGTGATGGCTCATTCTTCATTCTGTTGGGGAAAACCAAAATTGTTTTTTGAGGAAAAACCTGGCATGGTCATTTGTCCTTCCATGCTCTGTTAGTGTGAGCATTTGTCCTGGGTAGGCAGCACTTCGCTTTTCCTAAGAGATGGTCTCTCTTACTCTATCTAGCAACTCACCTGAGTGTTGGAGCATATTGATCTGCCTCTGCCTTGCTGCATAGAAAATCTGCAAGCCAGGTGCCAGTCATGGAGGAGAAACACAGAGGCTCTGAGTCTCTGTACCTATCAAAAGCTCAGTTGATGGAAATCATTTTTAGAGGATTATCTGAGGAGCATGGAGCTTACCTTTTTCTCTCGACACACTTAAGATTTCCTCTTAGGTTAAGTCCGCTGGAGAACAGCAGCATGCATGCTATTATGTACTCTCTTCCCCACCTTTGCTAATAATGAACGGTATTTTGGCTTTATGAAACAGTCTCCACTGATGAAGAAACGCTAAGAAAAGAACCGTCTGAAACCCACTAAGAATGTTGCTTAGGACATTTTTACCACATTATACAGCATCTCCTTCATAAACATACACAGGAGGAACTCTTCTCTGGTTTTATTACAGGAATAATTATGTCTCTCTTCAGTTCTCCTGAGTACCTAGTTTGTTTTTATTATATGGTCCCTGTGACTCATGTCTTAACTGGTTGTGTTCTCTTGTGTGATGGCTTGAGTGGGCTCAGAGCCCACTTAAAAACCCACTCTAAAGGGTATTTAGAAAAGACCTCATAGTAATCATTAGTATGTTAACCTCATCTATACAGAATTTCTTATTTTCCCATAATCACTGTTATTTCAAGTTATGTATGTATAGTTCCATACTGCCTTAAATCTATTGTGGAATTAAGTGGATAAATAAATTTGGAAGTTAAACAGAATATATTAGGATATGTTAAGAATCTAATAAGCCAGGAGCACCTGGGTGGCTCAGTTGGATAAGAGTCTGCCTTCAGCACAGGTCATGATCCCAGGGTCCTGGGATCTAGCTCTGCTTTGTGCTCCCTGCTCAGTGGACAGCCTGCTTCTCCCACCCCTCTGCCGCTCCTCCTGCTTATGCTCTCTCTCCCTCTGTCAAATAAATAAATAAAATATTTAAAAAAAAATCTAATCCAGTTTTTGGTGGGGAGAGAGGAGGCAAATTTGAATGGGTAACAAAACATTCAGTTTTATTGAATATTGTGTCCTAGGCACTGGGTTCACAGCAGTAGATGAGTGAGTATGACATCCTACATTTATAATCACTGCTTTTAATGAATTTTATATTTTTTCCTTTAATTTTTTCTTTACCATATCAGCGATTTTATAAAATGTGAGTTAACTTTATAGCTGTGGGAGACTTCATGTGAATTTGTAATTGGAGGAAAACCTTATTAAATGATGTATCCTTAATTTTAGTTTGGGAAACCTGATCATTGTAAAGATAATCCCATTTTATGATGTTGTTCATGAAAACAAGATTTTATATGTAGCTATAATTTTTAAAAATGTGATTAAGAGGCCCAACTGGTAATACTAGTAAGTGAATCATTATAATAAAGGCAAAGCGAATTGCCCTTATCCTGGGCAGCTTGGCATTCTGGAAAAAGAATGCACATTGATATTAGAGCAATCTGGGTTTGAATCCCACTGCCTAGGAGTTATATGCCCTTGGATGAGTTGTTAATGTCTTTGACCATTAGTTTCTTATTTTGTAAAGCCAATATAACTATTGTAAAAAGTTATAAGGATTAAGTTAAATATTTCCCAAATGATGTATGACATAGTCAGATATTCAGTAAATTTGAATTTCTTCTCCTTTGATTTAATTGGTTTTATCAGGTAATTTAAAAAGTTATCAGTAATTTTTGCTTTTGGTAATCAGTGTTTGATTTGGGGTGAAATTACTCCTCTTTCTAAATACTGCTTTTTTTTTTTTTTAAGATTTTATTTATTTATTTGACAGAGAGAAATCACAAGCAAGCAGAGAGGCAGGCAGAGAGAGAGGAGGAAGCAGGCTCCCTGCTGAGCAGAAAGCCTGATGCGGGGCTTGAACCCAGGACCTGGGATCATGACCTGAGCCGAAGGCAGCGGCTCAACCCACTGAGCCACCCAGGCGCCCCAAAATACTGCTTTAATTAGTGATAATAACAGGAGGCTAGGTCAGAGCAGTAAATTCTTAAAGAGGTGGGGTTGAGGATGGATATTATATTCTTTGCCTCAGCAGCTTTGTCATAGGAATCATTGATAAGCAGAAAGCAGTTTCTCTGAACAATTCCTGCTTATTCTCTTTTGTAAGCAAAATATTTTAAAAAGTGAGAATGTATGTCCTTTGAAGTAAAAATCATCTGTTTTAAGGAAATCATGCAATTATTGTAGAAGCAGTATGAATTAAGATGTCCATTGTAATAGTATTTATCATATTTGTATGTATGAATGAATGAATGGCTATAATGCCCATCAATAAAGAGAATAGTTGAGTAGATTGTGGTGCAGATATTTAATGAAATTACTATAAATGTTTAGTAAAATGGAAAATGCTTATGCCTTTTGGATAGAGCCCAAATTTATGTACCAAGAGTATAGCTATGTAAGTATTATTTGAAGGAAATACAATTTTTTAAAAAAGATTTTATTTATTTGACACAGAGAGAGACAACCAGAGAGGGAACACAAGCAGGGGGAGTTGAAGAGGGAGAAGCAGGCTTCCTGCAGAGCAGTGAGCCCAACATGAGCTCGATCCCAGGATCCTAGGACCATGACTGAGCTGAAGGCAGACACCCAACAACTGAGCCACCCAGGCGCCCCTGAAGGAAATATGTTAATAGTGTTTTTATTAAAGTTAGAGAGTACCTATTTTTTCTTTTATGGTAACAACAATACAGATGACTTAGGTTCTAATTTTACTAATACCTAATATTAAAAGATACAAGCTCATTTTTTAAAAAATCAGGAAATATAAAATAAGCAAAAAAGTTAAAATTCTGAATATATTAGACATTTATTCTCTGTGTATATTTATATATACATGTATGAGTATACAGTCCCCCCACCCCCACAGATAGGATCATTCTTTACTTCTGAAACTTGTTCTCTTTCCCATTAATAATAGAACATGTACATGTTAGTACTATATGGAGATTCTTGCTAATGGCTGCAATATATATGGGAGAAACTACCATAATCCAGATTCTCCCCTATTGGACATTAAGGTCATTTCTGCTTTCCTTCTTTTGAACAAGCTGCAATAAACAAATATATTGTGACTCCAACTTATATATTTTTATATGTAAACTTTTAAACCCAATTTATATATTTTTGAACCTAAGGTTTAAAAAAGTAGTCAAGTGTTTATAGTTGCACTATTTTATTGGGCATTGTTTGCTTTCATGTTTGTTTTCATCATTCCAGTTAGATGGTAGGTTCTGTGACATCAGGTACAATGTTTAATGTTTCTTTTGTATTCACAAAGCTTCTCATGAAGGAGATATTTCAGTAAATAATCAGGAAGTGATACTTTGTTATTTGTAAAATTCCACATCTTTGCCTCCTCCAGTATTCTAGATTCATAGGGAGTAGTAGAATTTTAGGGATTGAAAAACTTCCCCTAAATTAAGTAATACAAAGAGAGCAAAGGTTATTTCTTTTCTTTCTTTCTTCTTCTTCTTTTTTTTTTGCAAAGGTCATTTCTTATGAAATACTTTTCATTAATACTATCTTGAGCTTTTCCCATATGAAATGCAATTAATTATGGCAGGAAAATTTTAGAAAAGCAGAGTTTATACAATTAGAATATATTTAAAATGGACCGAACTTTTTGCAAAGTTGAGCTTGATTATCCATTAAGAGTTCTAGTCAGAGATCCATTGAGGATCCATTCAGTAGTATCCATTAAGAGTTGATGCTTGAACAGCAAAGGAAACAGTTAACAAAACCAAAAGACAACTGACAGAATGGGAGAAGATATTTGCAAACGACATATCAGATAAAGGGCTAGTATCCAAAATCTATAAAGAGCTTAGCAAACTCAACACCCAAAGAACAAATAATCCAATCAAGAAATGGGCAGAGGACATGAACAGACATTTCTGCAAAGAAGACATCCAGATGGCCAACAGACACGTGAAAAAATGCTCCAGATCGCTCGGCATCAGGGAAATACAATTCAAAACCACAATGAGATACCACTTCACGCCAGTCAGAATGGCTAAAATTAACAAGTCAGGAAATGACAGATGCTGGCAAGGATGGGGAGAAAGGGGAACGCTCCTCCACTGTTGGTGGGAATGCAAGCTGGTGCAACCACTCTGGAAAACAGCATGGAGGTTCCTCAAAAAGTTGAAAATAGAGCTACCCTATGAGCCAGTTTCATTTTTTAATAATCTCTGCACCCAGTCTGGTCTCGAACTTACAACCCCAAGATCAAAAGTTGCATGCTCCACTGACTGAGCCAGATGGACACCCCTGGATGCTATTGAATTTATAAAAATTGAGGGCCACCTAATAAAGTTGAAGTTTTTTCTTACATGTTTCAGATAACTGCATCACAGAATGCTCTTAAACTTTTGTAAAGCCTTTTTCGAGAATATATATGTGCCAGGCATGATGATGCTGAGTCCTGTGTGATACAGTGGTGAATAAAGCAGAAGACACTAACTGCCCTCAAGGTGCTTATGATGAGTAGGAAAGGCAGACATTATTAACATCCAGTATTTAAGCTTGACTATGGGCTAGGCCCTTTTGCTAAAACTACTACAAAAGTTACCCCATTTAATCTTAACAACCATTCTCCTTATTAATATATACCTTATTCTCATTTTATATGTGAGGCTGAGAGAATTTAATTAAGTTTCTCAAGATTATACTCTACTCAGTGGCAGAACTGAAATTAAAACCAGATAGTCTAATACCAAAGCCCAGCCTTTATTTAACCACTCTGCTGGGTGGTAAATGAAGATATAGTAATAAATTGTGATCACTGGGGTAGGGTACTGATTAATCTTAGCCTGCCTTTCTCTAAATAGATACAGGAGTCAGAGATAAAAAATATGTACTTTATTACTGTAAAGCTGGCATGGAGAATGGCTTGGACAGGCAGTTCAAATGGGCTGCTTATTTCTTCGTCACTGAATTGAACTTGCACATTTGGTCATGGGCAGTTCAGCTAGAAACCTGATAACATTTGTTGCTCCAGGATGTCCCAAAGGGTTTACCAGTGGAGGAGGGGGAACATGCAGGTAGGCAGGCAAACTGAGGTGAAGAGTTGAGGAAGATGCGTCACATGGCAATGGCCATTTTCTGTCTCACTTGAGCCATTGCAGGGTGTAGAGAAGAGTATATATTTACCTGGTACTTTCAAGAGGGAAGAAGTAATTATTTTATGGGTTTGTAGGAAAAGGAGGGGGAGAGAGGTGAACTCCCCCTCTATGTAGGATAAGAAAGGAAATGAGGAGTGTGTTGTGACAGAATGACTGAGACCTGTTGATAATCCAAGGGGGGATGGCAATTTAAGCCAGAGCTTGAAGGATAAGTATTCTGCTGCTGGGTGGAGTGGACATGGGAGAGAAGAGCAGCTCAGGAACCAGAAACAGCCCATCAAAGAATTCAAGAAACTGAAAGGAGCCAGCATGTTCAAAACATAGTGGCTGAGGGGAAGGAAGGAATAGCACAGGAGCAGGATGGAGTGGTCACTGGTGGTCAGATCACCTGAACCTTGTAGGCTATGATAGGAAATTTGCATTTTATTGTATATGCCAAGGAAATTCCTTGAAGGATTTGAAGAAGTGGGTGTTGTTCTCTAATTTATATTTTTAAAAGATTGAATTGGATGCTTATGGAGAGTATGTAGGAAGGGAACAAAACAGGGAGACTAGTAGAAGAAGGCAGGCTGGTGATGAGGATGATTTGGACTAGTATGGTAGCAGTGAAATGAAGAGAAGTTGAATTAGAGATGTATTTTGGAGAAGGAAATGACAACACTTGCTGATAGATTTGGATGGGGGCCAGGAGGCTGGAGGAAATCAAGGATAATCAAATGTTTAGCTCGAGCAATTGGATGGAAGTCCATTTATTGAGACATAGGAAACAGGGAGAAGAATAGTTCCAGGTGTTTTGAATTTGTTAAGTTTTAAGGTGCTTATGTGGTTTTCATGTGGAGATGTTAGGTAAGCAGTCAGACTCAAATAGAGAGATTTCAGTGAGAGATATAGATTTGTAAGTTTTCAATATAAGACGGCATTTAATTTAAAGTCTTGGGTATAGATGAGATCATCTAGAATGTGGGAGAGAGAATAGGGTCCAGTGTCATGCTCTGAGGAACTAACAGAGAGTTCCAGGTAGAGGGACCACAGGCAGTGGAATCAGAGAGGGAGCTACCATAGAGGTCACAGAAAAACAGTAGAAATTAACAAGTCAGGAAACGACAGGTGTTGGTGAGGATGCAGAGAAAGGGGAACCCTCCTACACGGTTGGTGAGAACGCAAGCTGGTGGAGCCATTCTGGAAAACAGTATGGAAGTTCCTCAAAAAAGCTGAAAATACAGCTGCCCTATGGCCCAGCAATCGCAGTATTGGGTATTTACCATAAATATACAAATGTAGTGATCCAAAGGGGCACGTGCACCGGAATGTTTATAGCAGCAATGTCTACAATAGCCAAACTATGGAAAGAACCTAGATGTCCATCAACGGATGAATGGATAAAGAAGATGTGATACACACACACACACACACACACACAATGGAATACTATGTAGCCATCAAAAAACTGAAATCTTGTAATTTGCAATGATGTGGATGGAACTAGAGGGTATTATGCTAAGCAAATTAAGTCAGTCAGAGAAAGACAATTATCATATGATCTCTCTGATATGAGGAATTTGAGAAGCAGGGTGGGAGTTTGTAGGGGGAAGGGAGGGGAAAATGAAATGATAGGACTGGGGAAGGAGATAAACCATAAGAGAGTCTTAATCTCAGGAAATAAACTGAGGGCTGCTGGGGTAGGGGGGAGAGATAGGGTGGCTGGGTTATGGACATGGGGGAGGGTATGTGCTATGGTGAGTACTGGAAGACTGATGAATCATAGACCTGTATCCCTGAAATAAATAAATTATATGTTAATTAAAAAAAAAAAAAGAATGTGCTGATATGGACTCCAGAATGGAGAGTGTTTCGAGAAAGGGGAAATGGATCAACTGGATCCTGGATCAACTGGTGATCCAGGAACATGGCCAATGAATTTGGTAACAGGTCATTAATGACCTGAAAAGAGTAGATTCAGTGTAATGGATTGAGGAAAGAATGGGACCTGAGGAAATGAGTCAAACCTTAAGATACATATGAATTACTTGGAGGTCTTGTCAAAATGTAGATAATACTTTAAAGCCTGAGATTCTGCATTTCTTTTTTTTTTTCCCTTTTATCATATAGTTTATTTTAGTTTTATTTTTTAATAAACTTATAATGTATTACTAGCCCCAGGGGTACAGGTCTCTGGAGATTCTGCATTTCTAAAGAGCTCCCCCATAATACTGATGCTGTTGGTCCGTGGAAGAGCAGTGGCATAGATTAGTGGTTCTCAGATGTCACCCTTTGTTAGAGTTATGTGGTGGGCTTGATAAAATACAGATTACTGGACCCCCTTCAGTGTCCAATTCAGTGGGTCTGGGAGATGGACCTGAGAATTTGCATTTCTTATAAATCCCAGGTGATACAAATGCTGCTGGTCTAGGAACCACACTGTTGAGAACCAATGGGGAATTCTAACTCTGAGAGCATTCAAGGGAAATTTTTTGTTTTTCGAGGATGGGCATATTTAAACTCATATTTATGTGATGAGAATGACCCAGAAGATAGGGAGAAACTCAGAAGGGAGAGAGAGGAAGGGAATGAAGGTGTGAGGTCCTTGAAGGGATGACGGAGGTGCCTCCAGAGCATGTATTGAGGTTTTGGATTTTCATAAGAAAGGGCATGTGTACTTTGTTACAGCAAGAGAGGAAGAAGAGAAGATAGGTTCAAGTATAGATGGGTTTATAGATTTACCTGTAGGCAGATGGAGCTTCCTTTTGTTGGTTTCTGTTTTCTTGATGAAGGCCGGGGCAACTTTTGAAGGAAGAGGGTGAATTTGAGGTTTGAGGAGAGAGACAGTGTCAAATGATGACTTTGAGTAAGAAAGTGCACTTCCTTGAAAAAAAGTGGCAGTTTTGAGAGCCTTATTTGAGGTTAAGGTCAGAAATTAAGAATGAAACCAGTCTATATGATTGTACATTCTTTTTTTTTTTTTTTTCAACCACAATTGGTTCTTGGATTCAGACAAGGAGAATTAAATAGTTAAGATCACCCAAAGTTAGACTTTATCCAGGTGAGTGTAGGAGACAGAGAGAAGGAGCAAAAGGGAGCATGTAGTCTAAGCCAGGCAAGAAGGGAAATGAAGATGGGAGAGGGCTTGAAGGATAGAATCAGCCAACGATGATTAGGTCCATAAACCACTGTAGTCAGGATATAAGTAAACAAGAAGTAAACTAAAAGGCATAGAAGGTTTGTGATAGAAAATGGGTGCTGGCATTCAAAACAGTGTAGGCAGGGCAGCTTTTGGTGGTGATAGAGGTCCAGGGCGTGACCATGGAGGAGGCTGGATGAGGTGGAGTTTCCTGGAGAGGTCAGGAAACAGAGAGGCCAGGATGTTGGATGTGTCCTCCACCTGGATGTTGAAGCTGCCAAGAATGATGACAGAAGTTGGGAGTGGAGAGAGACTTTGAGATAGGAACTAACTTTCAGTGAATAATGGAAAATTCCGGGTCAGTGGATTACAGCAACAGAGAGGTAGCAATTGCTGCGAGCGGGGGCTTTTGTAAAGCAAACGGAGAATCAGAGTCTGGAAGTAGGAATGGTTGGTGAGGAGGACATCTGCCCCACCTGCTAGCCGTGAGGTACATGGGATATGAGAGAGAATCCCCTCCAAGGGCAGGGCTGTAAGAGTAGTGTCTTCAAGGTAGAGCCTAGTTTCAATTAAAGAGATGGAGGGGAAAAAAAAATAAAGAGATGGAGGGGAGGCTCAGAAAGGAGGTTGAAGATTTATAGGAGTTGGTAACAAATTGGGAGTTGAAGGGCAAGGACTTAGTCTAGGGATTTGGGAGGAAAGTGGGGGGAACTTCTGGAACAAGTACAGAGTCACATGGGAAAAAGTTTGGTCCCAATAGATGATCCGGAGGTCTTGGATACCTATTAGAGACTGAGAGAAACAGGAGGATGAGGCATCATCGGATTAGCCCAGGCTCTAAAAATAATTAAAATACACATCAAGTTTCTTGCTATAGTTGTCCTACATGACCTAGCCTCTGCCGGTACCTCTGACCTCAATCTTTTCTCCTCTCCCCTTGCTCCACCTACACAGGCCATCTTTACGCCCTCCAGCATGCCATATTTTGTCTACCTCTGTGTCTTCTTTCCTTTGTTTGCACTTGCTCTTCTGAGAGGCAGCATGGCAAGTGGTTAGTAGCATGAGCTGTGGATCCAGATTCCCTCCTGCCACTTTCTAGCTTTGTGATCATGGGCAAGTTATTTAGCATCTCTGTGCTTCAGTTTCCTCATTTCTGAGTGGCAGAATGATAATAGCAGTTACTTCATAGCAGTGTTAGGGATTAAAACTTATTTTAATTTTAGTTTTAACAAAAATTAACGTTAAGGGCCTGGAACAGTAATGGTATGCAATAAAGACTCAATAAATGTTAATAACACTACTTTTTTCCGGGCACCTGAGTGGCTCAGTCATTAAGCATCTGTCTTCACCTCAGGTCTTGATCCCGGGGTCCTGGGATCAAGCCCTGCATCAGGCTCCCTGCTCAGAAGGAACCCTGCTTCTCCCTCTCCCACTCCCCCTGCTGGTGTTCCCTCTTTCACTGTGTGTCTCTCTCTGTCAAATAAATAAATAAAATGTTTAAAAATAATAAGTAAACAAAAAATAATACAACTTTTTTCTTCTCTGTAGCTCTTTTTCCATATACCTTTACATGGTTGCTACTTTCTCATCATTCAGTTATCTCAGCTTGAACCTACTTGCTCAGACATCCCAGTTAAAGTAGCAAAACTCCACTGGCTTTCTGTCATTTGTCCCATTATTCTGTTTTATTTAGTCATAGCCTTCATCACTATTTGAAATTACTGGATTATTCTGCTGATCCCCTCTCCCCCATCCCTTGAGGGCAGGGATTTGCTGATTTGTCCTTCTTATATCTCAGCTTCTAAAGAGTGGCAGATACTTTGTAGGTGCTCAAGAAATTTTTCTGCCAACTCATTGTCCTGAAATCATTCCAAGCCCTCCACTCAGATCAGGCAGCATTTGGTGGCAAAGTGCCAGTGAGGCACAGAGGACAGAATCCAGCTCTTTGTAGATCAGTCTTTTGGCTCCTGTAGATCAAGAGGCTGCTTGTTTTTGTGCTAATTGGGACACAGCTACATCCATTTTCAAATTTATTGTCTGGCTATAACCACAGAGTTGAGTAGTTGTGACAAAGATCCTAAGCCTCACAAAGTCTGAACTATTTTTTCTCTGGCCCTTCAGGAAAAAATTTTCTGATCCCTGATTTAGATGCATAGAAAAAAAAAAATGAGAAGGAAACATCAAAAATAAAAGAAGGTTACTTTGGATAGTGGGATTATAGCTCATTTTAGTTTTTATGTTTATATTTTGTATTTTGTTATAGATCCACTTAATTCGGAAATGAAATAGCCTTCCTTATAAGTACTAATTTTGAAGTGTTTAGAAGCACATTCAATAATGAAATCTTTGTGTTTTTTTCCTTAGTGCTGCTTTTGACACAAAAACCGGGTTACGTGTGGCAGTGAAGAAGCTCTCCAGACCATTTCAGTCCATTATTCATGCCAAAAGGACCTACAGAGAACTGCGGTTACTTAAACATATGAAACATGAAAATGTAAGTTACTCATGCAAGGAGTAAATGCTGTTCTTGAATGGACTGGAAAAAATTGTGTTTTAATTACTACAGATGGGCATACATGAGAATGCATCAGACTTTGGACCATCCTCCTGGTACCAGAGTGTTTGTGGTCGCTGTGTTACACCTGGTAGCCCCCCAAAGCCTTGGGAGTCAATGGGTACATCTTCCTAGAGTTCAAGTGTTACTTGGACAGTTTCAGAGGGAAAGCATTAACTGGCTTTTTTTTTTTAAATAAAAAGATATTTAAGAGAAAATATTACAAATTTTGCATTCTTTACCGAGTTTACTTAAGGCTGTAGTGTCCGAATATGGGAGGCCGAGGCTATTTTGTATTATGGGATATTTCAGTGGGAAGTTTGAGGCAGCATGCCTTACGTTCACTGAATGTCTTATCAAAGGTGACTATTAATTTATGGATAATTTAATATTATAATTTTCCTTTTTAATCTTTTTCAAGACAGCTTTTCCAGATTCAGGTATTTTAATAATGTGACAAACACACTGTTTAAGTTAAACATAACTTTTTCTTTCCTGTCAATTTGGAAATTTGAGAGCAATGCTGACCTGCAAAGGAGTGCTTCAAAATCCTAATACAGTAAATAAAAGGTTGCGACTGGACTATTAGCTAAAAATGGAAAATAATTAATGGAGGATACTTATTTTCCTAAATTTTAAAATCAAGTTAAAGGGAATGTATGTGATTGCCATATGAAAGGAACTGTAAAACTTGTAGCATTGTGGAAACAATGGCCATAGAGATTTGACCGTATTGATCATTACTGTGTAGAAAAAAATTCAAAATGTATAAATTTATTATTTGGCTGTTCAGACCTTTTTTGTTTTAATAATTGGACTTTAAAATTTTTTTTTTAAATTACAGATCTGTGATACTTTATTAATATATACTTGTTTCACAGGATACAAATTTTTTCTAAATTGGGAGCATTGAGACTTGAATTTGGAGTTGGATTACCAATGCTCTTACAGTCACAGCTATAGCTTATTTATTTTTATGGTTTATTTTAATTGCATACTATTGAGCAAATTCTGTTTTCCCAGGTAGCCTCTATTCCTAGGTATAAATTTTTTGAGCATCCATGTGCAAAGCTGTGTTTTTAAAAAGTTCAGTGCAGTGCTGCAGCCTTCCTAATCAGTGACATGTTTACAAGAAGTTGAGATATATGGAAAAAGCTACCAGGAGATGCTTTATTCCAAGGTCTGCATATAATCAAGGTAGCCTGGCAGCCTAACTGATGCATTTACATTTAATTTTTAACACAGTTGAGTGTGTATGCTGTTTTTCATTACACATTAATAAATGTGACAAAGACATTATCATATCTTTTTAAATAAAGAAAACTTTGAAAATAGAACACAAACGAAACATTTATGGAACCCCAAAGCACTTTGAGGAGGCTCTGGGATCCCACTGATGTTGCCAGTGCTCATTTATGAGCATCTGGTTTAGATTACTAGCACTACACCTCATTGTTTTGCTTCTCTTCGTAGACCATTTAAGCCAGTGTTTAGGGCAAAGATTATTTTGGGTTATCTGAATCCATGCCTTAGTTTTTCTAGTAATCATAAGAAATAAGCTTATTTAGTTTATTATGCTAATTGTCTGTAATGAGATACTTCAAAATGTGTCTTAGACAGTATTAGACTGGTTACATTTGTAGAAATGAAGAGGCCACAATGATGGGATACGATTGTTCTAATTTAGGAAGTGCTACAAGAATCCTGATGGGATGCCTTGGGGTGCATAGTCCGTTGAGTGTCTGATTTTCAGTTTCCGTTCAGGTTGTTATCTTGGGGTCATGGGCCCCAGCCCTGTGTTGGGGTTGGTGCTCTGCTTAGGACTGTCTCTTTCTCTGGTCTTCCCTGTTGCATTCTCTCTTTCTCTCTCTCTCTAAAATGAATGGATAAATCTTAAAAAGGAGAGGGAGGGCTGATAGTATAGGAACACAGGATTTTAATTTATGTACGTTGTTTCATAAGCAGTTTGCTTAATAGCAGCTGGGCTTTTCATGTTAACATGTTTAGATTTTAGCAGTATCAATGGAGAGGGTCATCTGTACTTAAATATTGGTGATTTGGTTTTGAACAAAAAAAGGCATATGGCTGAATGTTTTATTGTTCTCTATTCTGTTAGGGGCTAACAGACTTTGACTCAATATAGGAAAATTCCTAAATGGCAGCCTATTCCACAAACACTTGTTAGAAGCTCAAATTGTAAAAGTAGTTTTACGCAGGGAAGAGCCAAAACCTCCAAATAAATTTGAGGATTTTAAGAGGAGTTCCTCTTAAATAATTGAGGATTTTAAGAGGAGTTCCTCTCCTTCATCTTCCTCTTTCTCTTCCTCTTTCTTTTTAAAAAATGACTCTTTTGGGGGTGCCCAGGTGGTTCCAGTCTGTTAAGCATTTGTCTTCAGCTGAGGTCATGATTCCAGGGTCCTGGGATCGAGCCCCACATCAGGCTCCATGCTCAGCGGGGAGCCTGCTTCTCCCTCTCCCTCCCCCGACTTGTGCACATGTGCTCTCTCTCTCTTTCTCTCAAATAAATAAATAAAATTGTAAAACAAAACAAAACAAAACAAAAAACAAAAAAAACCCTTTTGGGTTGTACCTGGTTGGCTCAGTCAGTAGATCATGGGACTCTTGATCTCAGGGTTGTAAGTTTGAGCCCCACGTTGGGTGTAGAGATTACTTAAAAATAAAATCTTTTAAATGAATGAATGAGTGAATGAATGAATGACTCTTTTGGGCCCCTGTATAATTTTTAACCAGCCACTAGGCCTCCAGAAACAGCAGCAGCTTAAGACTCTTGACAATACTAAGTATTGGTAACAAATATAATTTCTAGATGCCAAGTGCACAGGTGATCTTTTACACAGAAATGCCTGACTCAGAATCAGTGGTTCATCTTATTTCTTTTATTAGTGATAACGAATGACAGATACATGCTTACCATATGGGTAGTAGGAGCTAGGGCTATGTCCTCTGTGCCTGTAAGAGTTACTCTCTGAACAGAGTTAGCTGGTGCATTCCTGATTGGACTTGTGACCTTGATCTCATTAACACCTGCTCTAAGGAAAAATGAAAGGGAAGCATCCTGCCAGTTGCATCTTTTTGGTTTCTGAATAGGTACTACAAAGACTGCCTGGTGTTAAGGACCTGGAAATCTGTGCGTTTTGAGATTTAAAAATATCCAAGGAATCCTTTAATAAATTTTATTTGGGAGCCTTAGATGTAACACTGCCATGATAGGCCAAGTCATTGTCTTGGTGCACTTGCGTTAAATACATTAGATATTGTCTTCGGTGACTGAGTTAAGGTGGGTTTTTTTCTTGAGTATGTGCCAAGTTAGTAAAAATGTGTGTTAACTTTTGTCTGTCAGCTTTTGGACCATTGTAGGACAGTCATCAGAGACATTTGCTGATTATTTCTATTATAAATGTCTTTTCTGAATAATTGATTCCTGAGTTACTTTTGGGTGTCTGAAAACATATAATGGCAAAAGGAATAAAGAAATAGGCTAAAATTAACTTGATTTAAAAGGAAATTTCCATTTAAAAAATAGAAATGAATAGTTTATGGAATATTCCTAAAAGTTCCCAGAACTATTCTACTGCTGGGAAACTTATTAATGGAGAAGGGATATTAGTAAAAGCCCACAAAAAATTAAAAATACTTTGATGTAATATGAGTAGTTTTAATCTCATAAAACAGGTCCTTTTTAGGAAATTAAATTTGATAGGCTGTTTACTAACGTGCTTGCTCTATTATGTTTTCCAGATTAGTCTATTGTGCTTCTGACAGTCATGCTTCTTAGTCATTTGAATAATTTAGCTTAGTTTTGTGTCTCAAATTTTGTACTGGAAGTAGCTGCTTCAAATTATTTCTGTGATTTGTATTTTGTAATTCTTTATAAGGACTGTGATCACCACTTACTTTGGTAATCAACAGAGGGTCAGGCCTTTGGACTAGGCACCTTGAGTTACATTGTTGACTTAATCTTCCCCACAATGCAGTAAAAATGAGCACCCCCCTCTCTTCCATATGAGGAAGTGAAGCTCGGAGAAGATACCCGTTTTTCATTTATTTAACAAATACTAATTAAAGTACTGTGTGCCAGGCACTATTCCAAGAGCTGGGATTATTGGATTGAAGAAGACATAAATTCATGGATCCAGGAAATCACAAACTGACTGTGGAGTTCCGACTTAAAGCTGTTGGATTCCAAAATGCTTGTGTTTTCAAATTGAAGTTGGAGCTGTTATTTGAAAATGATTTGGACTTATTTTTAAGTTTTACTTTATTTTGTCTTTGAGGTACCTCTTGCATGAAAAATCCTATGTAAATTGATTTCTGGTGATTTACTTTAATCTGAGGATTTTCACAATCACCACTAAACTAATGTAAAACAATGTGAATTGTTTTAAACTTTTCCTATTGCACTGGGGAGATGAGGCATCTCACATAACAAGAATCAATGTTTAGAAAATATTGGAACAGTTGAATAAAATTGGCTTCTAGATCTCAGTTACCTAAAGTACAAGTGAGGATGGGGAGAGTAATCAGAAGATCAGAGGTCTTAAGCCAGCAGTCTATCAAACTCAGGGAGAACGATTATGGTTTAGATGGGGAAGGTAAAAGAAAATGATTTGACTTAAATTTAAAGCACCATTCAGAGCTGTCATAAGGTCAGGGATACACTGTTGGTGAGAATGTATGCTGATCCTTAAATATATTGGTGTCCTTTGATGCTATAATTCTATTTCTTGAAACTTATTTTCTGGAAGGATATACAAGATGTGCAAAAATATATATTACACACACATATACATACACATATGCAAATATGTGTACATACACACTTGCAGTGGTCCTTAAAATGTCCAAAGATAGGAAATTGGTTAAATTATGATATATACAAATGGTAGAGCATGAAAACTATTTGAAGATATCATTATATAGTAAGTGACAAGGCAGGATATAAACTTATGCAGAGTATAACCCCAACTTTAATTTACATACATCAGAAACATCAAAGGAAATATCTCAAAATGTCAATGATAGTTATAATAGGTAGAGCAATTATAAGTAATTTTGATTTTCTTGTATACAGTTGTCTGGGTAATGATCGTACAGATAACTGTACCTTTCCTTTGGAATAAGATGTAAAGTCTTGAAAAACTATTCTCCTTGACTTCCAAGGCTTTTTTTGGGGGCTTGTTTCCCTTTTGGGTCAGGCTGTATAATTGAAATTGCTTTTAAAAGTCTGATAGTTAGATGAGTGGAGTAACATTCTAATTAAGAGTGTTCTTTTTTATGGTAATGTTTGCAGCATAGGTATATTTTACTTTCAGGACTGTTCGTTTAACTTGCTAGGTTAGAGCAGCATGCTAATGTGGCCCAGTCGTGGGTCTGTTCTTGAAGGCCATTTAGCTTTTGTTTGTTTTGTTTCCAGATATTCTTAATTCTGGTTTTAGGAGTGACTGGGGGTGGTTTGGGAATGGTGGTAGTCTATACGGATTAGTAAGTGTAAGTCCATGATCAGAAAAACTGCTCAAAAACCATGGATTACTGAGTATTAAGTAGTTTTTGCTTCATCCTTGTACAAAGATGGCCTTTTCTTTTTTTCATTTTTAAATAGTCTGATCTAAATACTTGACGATGACTAAGAAAAGTGTCTGAGTATTAAGAATATTATAAGAATAACACCAAGAATATACTAAGAGAATATTTTGGGACTCAAAAAATGTCAGTTTTGGGACGCCTGGGTGGCTCAGTTGGTTAAGCAGCTGCCTTCAGCTCAGGTCATGATCCCGGCGTCCTGGGATCGAGTCCCACATTGGGCTCCTTTCTTGTCAGGGAGCCTGCTTCTCCTTCTGCCTCTGCCTGCCATTCTGTCTGCCTGTGCTCGCTCTCTCTCCCTCTCTCTCTCTGACAAATAAATAAAAAAAAACTAAAAAAAAAAAAAAAAAAAAAAAGTCAGTCTTGAAGACTACATATGGAAAATTTTCATGGAATAATAATATGTTTAAAAAAGAAAAATGAGGGGCACCTGGGTGGCTCAGTGTGTTAAAGCCTCTGCCTTCGGCTCAGGTCATGATCCCAGGGTCTGGGGATTGAGCCCCGCATCGGGCTCTCTGCTCCGTGGGGAGCCTGCTTCCTCCTCTCTCTCTGCCTGCCTCTCCACCTGCTTGTAATCTCTGCCTGTCAAGTAAATAAATAAAATCTTAAAAAAAAAAAAAAAAGAAAAATGATACTATAGTAATAGCAGTTGAAGTGTGACTTTTTTCCTGCTTGTTCATCATTAGAGTATCAGTGTGTGTATAAGTCAAGAGCCCTAAAGCTTTTTGTTTCCTGATAAACTAATGGCTACATGTGAGCAAATTTTAAAGAAATGATGTTTTTAATGGTAAAATATGTTATTCTGGGAGGCGATGCTAATAAAGAAAAGATCAAAAGCATAATTTGGTTAAAAAAAATAAGTTGCAGTTAAGTGTATGATGATGTGATGTCATTGAACTAAGGTAGTGGGATTTGAAATCAGTTCCTATTAAAATGGTTAAGACCTAATGGTATTATGGTTCTATATTTATTTACTGCTTGATTTTTCTATTTTCTTATAGGTGATCGGTCTGCTGGATGTTTTTACACCTGCAAGGTCTCTGGAGGAATTCAATGATGTGTGAGTGAATCTTCTGCCTTTGCCTTCCTCAGCTGGATGATAACGATTAGCAGACCACTTCTCTTTCTGCACCATTTAGCAATATACAGACTTCAAAAGATTCTTTATTCCTACCATCCAACTCCCCTAGGGGAAGGGGATGGATATAGAAATGTGTATCATGTATGGTCTAAATCCTCGTGGGAGGGTCAGCCCCCAACCGCTACGTTACTCAAGGCTCAGCTGTCTATTAGTATTTTCATCATTCCAGGCACGTTGTGAGGATATAGTGGTGAGTCCTTGCAAGACTTTCATGGAAAGGAGCATAGGGAGTTTTGATTATGATTTTTGTTCTCAAATTGCCTGTCCCAGTTTTCAAGGAATACCTTTATACTTTACGTCATTGCATTCACATCAAGCAATGTAACCAGGCCCTGGTTCCATATAAATTCTTCTCTCCCTTTTGTCCCACTTGCATGTGGAAATGGTACTAGACCTGCCTGCTTGCTTGAAGTATTAGATTTCTGTCCTGAGACTGGCGGTGGGCCTCATGTATTGAGAAAGCTGCTGCCCAGTGCTTGTTTTCCCAGTGCTAGCCTGAGGTTATCAGGAATCAGTAGTGGAGGTTTGGGAAAATGAAACAGGAGAGAAGGCTGCTGTGAGAATATTTGTTTAGTAGGTCACCATTGTGGGCAACTGGGCTGAAAACTACCAGGATCTTCTAGGGAGCGATTGGAATACACCTCCGATGGGGAGCATTTATCTCCTGGCCCCTGGCTTGTTGGCAAGGGTTTGTTCCAGGGGGGCATTAATGCCCTCACATGCCCAGATTGCACATGCATGAGTATGAGATTGATTCCGGCAGGTGTTCTTGTGCACGTAGGAGCTATCTACTGTAGCTTCCCCAGTAGCTGAATTAGCCCACCTCCCTCCCATTCCCAATTCACAGATATACTCCACCATAGAGAAAAGGAACACCTTAAATTCAGAGTTATACATTTTGTCCTCTTGTAATTTTTGGCATTCTTACCTGGAAGGAGATGACTGTTGTGAAAATCAACACAGAACTACAGATCATGGCTGCTTCTTTCTTAACCTCGACTCCCCAGTGCTGAACTTAACCACTTTCTCCCCACCCTTATCCTGTGTTCAGTTTCTCCCACCTTTATTTATCCTAGGCTGAGTGCAAGCACCATTTGCTCCTTTCCCAAAGAATAAGCAGGGGGCTATGTTTGAGCTTGTGTGTTCTATCTAATGAAAGGGTCAAAGAAAAAAATGAAAAATATAGAACATGAAATGTAAAAGGAGCAGGAAAAGTAGTGAATTTTTCCCCACCATGTGAGCTTAGTTGAAAGATGATATAGCTAAGAATAGAAGATGAAAGTGAAGAATGTGGTCCAGGTGCGAGAATTTCCACCCACATTTACCTTTATCCTGCTAATGGAAGTTTAAGAAACAAGCAAAGGGCGGGCACCTGGCTGGCTCAGTTGGTTAAGTGTGTGCCTTGGGCTCAGGTTGTGATCCCAAGGGTGCTGGAATTGAGCCCCGTGTTCAGGCTCCCTGCTCAGCTGGGAGGGCTTCTCCTTTTGCCCCTCACCTCTGCTCATGCTCGCTCTTATTCTCTCAAATAAATAAATAAAGTCTTAAAAAAAGAAAAAAAGAAACAAACAAAGGGAAAAATAGGCAATAACTAAAAACCTGCAGCCCTGCTTGGCACTGGAATGTGGAGGCTTCCAAAGAATATTGGATGCTACCCAGGCAAGGGCACATGTGTTTCAAATTGTTGAGCCATGCTGTAAGCTATACTTGGAAAAGAATATTGCAGAATGTTGTGGGTTTTTTTTCCTTTAAAATTCATTTTTATTTTTTTAAAGACAGTATTTTTAGAGCATCTTTAACTTTTTTTTAAAAAAGATTTTATTTATTTATTTGACAGAGAGAGAGAGATAGCTAGAGCAGGAACACAAGCAGGGGGAGTGGGAGAGGGAGAAGCAGGCTTCCCGAGGAGCAGGGAGCCCGATGCGGGGCTCGATCCCAGGACCCTGGGATCGTGACCTGAGCTGAAGGCAGACGCTTAACCATCTGAGCCACCCAGGCTCCCCTAGAGCATCTTTAACTTTATAACAAAATTTAGAGGGAGGTACAGAGATTTCCCAATTATGCCCCTGCCGCACATGTGCATAACTTCTCCCATTGTCAACATCACTCACCAGAATGGTACCCTTTTTCTTTTTTTCTTACCAAGGAGGAACTTATAGTGACACATCATGCTCATCCAAAGCCCATAGCTTACCTTAGGCTTCACTTGTGGTGCTGTAAATCTATGGATTTGGACAAGCACATAGTGATATATTAACATTTAATATTATACAGTGTATCTTCACTGCCCTAAGAATGGTGGGTTTTGATATGCTGCCTAGCTGTGGAAGAAATGCTGAAATAATGTGTTTGTGAATTACTCTGGAAAGTATTTGAATCAAGTCTGAGCTATACCCTAAAATTTTAGGCATCATGAAGATGGGTTTATTATTTAACACATGGTTTGGTGCTTTCCTGACCTGGGAAAATGCTGTATTTTGGCTTAATAAGGCATTATGGAACTGCATTATGAACATGGTTTTTTTTCCATGTGAAAAGATCTTTTTTTTTTTTTTTAAAGATTTTATTTATTTATTTGACAGAGAGAGAGATCACAAGTAGGCAGAGAGTCAGGCAGAGAGAGAGAGAGAGAGAAGCAGGCTCCCCGCTGAGCAAAGAGCCTGATGCGGGGCTTGATCCCAGGACACTGAGATCATGACCTGAGCCGAAGGCAGCGGCTTAATCCACTGAGCCACCCAGGCGCCCCCCATGTGAAAAGATCTTATTTAAGGCTGGTGTCTATTTGAAAGGTGAAGTTTTTTTTTTTTTTTTTTTTTTTTTAAAGACTTTATTTATTTAACAGAGAGAAATCAGAAGTAGGCAGAGAGGCAGGCAGAGAGAAAGGGGGAAGCGGGCTTCCGTGGAGCGGAGAGCCCAATGTGGGGCTCGATCCCAAGACCCTGAGATCATGACCTGAGCCGAAGAGGCTCAAACCACTGAGCCACCCAGGCGCCCCTGAAAGGTGAAGTTTTATCCACTGTTATGCCTTTGGCTCCTTTATCCGTTTGAAGGCCACTGACTACAAGGATACCCACTGAACTGAAGTTGCATTTATTTCTTCATTCATTCAATAAATACTGTTGAGTGGGAATCTGTTCTCTCTACTTGACTATCACTGGGTTCTGGCCATTTGTTTATTTATTTCCAGCTTTATTGAGCTATAATTAACATAAAACATTGTGTAAGTTGAGATCTGATTACTTATAAATAAGAACTGAGTTCATCTCTTGGGAGCAAATCTCAGTACCACTTGTTGAATGCTTGTTGAATGGAGTGTTAGAAAAAGTCTCCAAATAATGGGAAACACTTTCCCCTTGATGAAATCAAAATCTTACTAGGAGAAGGGAGTAGACTCGAGAACATTTTGTAACCGAGTTACTTGGCTGTATGACCTGGACAAGTCACTTTGCTTCTCTGGGCCCCAGTGGTTTTCTAATTAAACCTAGTAGGCAAATAATGAAAATTGGGGTGGTGGACTTCCGAAGTGTTTTGTTCTGTTTTTTAAGATTTTATTTATTTCTTTTAGAGAGAGAGATACAGAGCATGTGAGCAGGGGAAGGGGCAGAGGGAGAGAGAATCTCAAACAGATTCTGCACTGAGTGCAGAGCCTGGAGCCTGATGGGGGGGGCTCAGTCCTACTGCCCCAAGATCATTACCTGAGCCAAAATCAAGAGTGCAATGCTCAACCCACCAAGCCACCCAGGCACCCCTGAAGTGTTTTTAGTACTAGAGAATCTCTGGAAATAGAATGGAAACCCAAGGTTACCTTAGGAAAATATTTCATTGTTTATTTTTCTATGATGTTTGTATCACTGAAAAAAATTCGTGCTTGTCCAGGACAGTGGTAATTTCAGTGTTTTCCAAAATCATTTCAGAATTTGCTTAAGAGGCCAAACGTCTTCACCTATAATTGCAAGGTTTGCAAATTTAAATACCTTTAGGGTCAGACAAATAACATAAATGAGTCAGACAAATAATATAAATGGAAGTGGTAGGATCTGTGGTAAAATAGAGTACTTGTACTTCCTAAAAGCACTCAAACTGACATTAAAACAAAACAAGAGAACAAACAAAAAAACCACTGTTCTGGCCAAAGCAAACACACCGAAGGCTGGAGTGGTTCTACAGTTTTAGAGCAGGCACTAGTTTTGAACATGAACTTTTCATGCTAATTAATAAAATATCTAGTTACTTTTCATGTTTACAGTAACTGAATTATGTGTTATGTGTATTTGCGCCTTTATGTTTCACTTAGCACTTTTCATTTATCATATAATTCTAATTTTTACTGAATTTTTAACTTCTGGTTAATAGACATTCTGCATACTTCACTTGTAAGACTGTACTTTTGAGAAAGGAACGGTAGGTGGTGAGTTTTGTTCATTAGGAATAATGGGCAGGTACTGAATCTAACAGTGTTTGGAAAGTGTGAAACTGTAAGATGAGTATATCGAGTACTTGACTGCCGTATGAGGTGGTTGCACAGATGGCAAAATTTTGTAGAGATATAGCTAGACCTTTTAAATGATTGGAAATCATTTGGGCATTTCTGTTGGCTTCTTAATGGCAGCATTTGGCACGAGGTGGCACATATATGCATGTGCATGCTGCAAATATTTAGCTCCCAATAGAAGTCCCAGAATTTTAAATAGCCAGTCTCAGAACCTAACCCCTAGAGTAAGCTAGCTGCATCTTCGTGCAACCATATCATCTCTTCTTGGTTATAGAGGTTCTCTAACCAAGCTTAGGAGGCTTTGGAGAGTTTTTGGACTTAGGGGGAACTATTTCCTCAAATTTCAGGAAAACTGAATTGTCATGGTAAGTGGAAGGCAGTTTGTCCCTACTGTTTACCGCTTTCTCCATTTTTTTACAACTTTACATTGCACGTTTCTCATACCTGAGTTCCTTACCTCTCCTTAGTTCTTGAAGAAGGAAATGGTAGTGGGTTTATAGACTCTTCTATGATCTAGCAGAAGACCTTACAACAGGGTCAGTCAGCAGCCATGGTTTGAGTGAAAACCACTGAGCAGATTATCACCTAGTTTAGAGTTACGTTTGATAAAAATGAATGTTTAACCAATAAGGGTAGCCTTTTATGTCAGTGTAAAAGCTGTTGGGCATACCGAATAGGTAAAGGGAGTTTCTGGATTTACATTTAACCTGATTTCATTCAGTATTTGAATACCCATCGTATACTAGGCACAGGACTAGTCTCTGGGGAATGTAACAGTAAATAAGATAAACATGATCCCTGATGATAGAGTTGAGATGCCTAATGGAAGAGAAGAAAATTTTATTTTTTTATTTCATTTTTAATATTTATTTATTTACTTTAAAGATTTTTACTTATTTATTTGAGAGAGACAGAGAGAGAGACAGTACAAGCAGGGGGAGAAGCAGGCTTCCCTCTGAGCAGGGAGCCCCATGCGGGACTTGATCCCAGGCCCCTGGGATCATGATCTGAGCTGAAGCCAGACACCTAACTGACTGAGTCACCCAGGCGCCTGAGAGAAGAAAATTATAATCAAAGAAAAGACAGTGTGGGCAGTTCCGAAAGATCCTACATGATTTGTTCCTGTGCAGTCTCTGACCCCATCTATAGTCTTTCCATTCACTCTCTGCATTCCAGCCCCTCTGGCTGCTTTGTTCTCCTTTGAGTATGGACATCCACATTCTCAGTAGGACCTTTGCCCTGGTTTCTAACGTGGGCCTGAACACTCTCCCTGCATCTCTACATGACTAGCTCCTTCATTTCTTTCAGGACCCTCCTCAAAGGTCTCTTCACCAGGAGCCCTTTACCCCTCACCACCATAGCTGCGTCTGCCTCCACTGTCAGTGTCTTTTCCTTATGCCACTTGGTTCTTAGCAGATTTTACCATTCTGTGTTTGTTACTGTGTCTTTCCTCTCTCTGGCTTACACGCTGTAATAGAGTAGGGAGTTTGTTTCCTTCCTTGTTGAATCTTCAGTACTTAGAGATTCCAGATGAGGAAACTGCACTTGAGAGAGATGAACAGAACTCTATAATAACCTACAGAACTGCACACATCTCAAGTCTTTCGGCTCTAAGTCTATTTCTGATCATGTTTGTCTTGATCCAGGGCTATGATTATTATTTGAAGGTCTGCAAATCCTTCTTACTGGGTAAAGACTGTGATCAGTTCTGTGTAAGATGTCAAAACTAAAGTCCTTCCAGTTGCATGTGTTTCCTGTTACTAATAAGGTGAAGCATAAATGTTTGCCTAAAACAGCTAAACGACCAAATCAAGTTTGTAATGTGGTATTAAATGATATCACAATGTGAGAGAAACTTAGTGGAGGAAGAAGGTAAGAACTGTATCTGAAGAAACAGATAAATGTGGATGGGGCATAGAGGTTGGAATTTTTTCCAGACAGTCAAAGAAATGAAGAAACCATGTAAAGTATACAGAAAAAGAGATTTGCATTGAATGGAGAATGTTAGATAAATAACCATTGGTTTTTCTTTTGTAGTTGGAAAAACTATGTAAGTAAATTCTGATTGATTGACTTTTGTGGCAGAGAAGAATTGTTTTCCCAATTTAGCAAATAACTGTTACTTGGAAATAATGCTTTCCTCCATCACTGTGAAAGAAATACCCAGCCTCATTGTTTGGGCCTACAGACATGCTTTCATTCTTTGAAAACAGGCTGAGTGTCCAAGATAGGTAATATAAGAGAATCAGTCTGGGAGAAAGATGAGGAGGTGAAGCTCCTTGTAGATGCCTTCAGTGACTTACATTTGAAAACTGACTAAATTACATATCCTTTGAGAAAGCACCATTGAGTTTTTGTCTGACATGTCAATAAGATGCCTCCTTTTTCTCAGATGAACTGATTTCAAAAGGTGGAGAAGATTCAGGGTCTAATTTAGAGTTTCAGTCCTTCAGTAAATCTTTTCCTCATTAACTCCTTCCTAAGACTGGGTTGGGGCCTTCTCCTGTGTGTTCTCTAGCCCCTTGATGTTCCCTTTTATAGTTCTAATCATGCTCTATTATGATTTTATATTTATATTTGCCTTCCTCTCATCCTTTTCATCATTGGATCCCCAGTGTTCGACAGTTAATATTTGTCAGTGGAGAGACTGAAGAAATAACCTTGTGCTGTCTTGTTTGTAACTGGTTGATGATCTGGTTTTCTTGTAATCTGCTCGGTGCATTCTCTTTTGACTAGCCTTTTTTGTTTTTTATCCTGTCATAGGATATACGGGATATTACTAGACTCAGTATTCTACCATATGGAATCTAAGGGGTCTGGTTTGGTTGATGAGGGCACCTCTCAGTAATCTTTGCTTCCAATGAAGAGAGTAGTTTGTTGTGAAATAAGCTGGCTAAGCTGTCTACTTGGCTGCTAAATGGTGCTTTTACTCCTTATGTTAGAAGCTTCTGGTCTGCTGACCCGCTAAGAGCTTTGGCATGAGTATTTCAGTAAGATGTGTCTTGCTTGGTCTTACTAGTAATTCTCTATGTCTTGGTCTTACTAGTAATTCTGTACATGTTGTCCTGGGTCATTTGTTCTATTCAGTAGTAACTGAGTGCTTGCTATCTACCAGACACCATTCTAGTACAGGGAACAAAAAAAATTTTGTCCTCTTTGAACATTGTACAGATAGATAACAATTAACAATGAGCATACAAAAAATTAGTATATTAGCAGACAATAATGTTGTGGACAAAAAGAAAAGGTAGAGTAGGGAAAGGGGATAGGAGTATGAGGGTAGGGGTTGAGATGCAGTTTTAAATGGGCGGCCAAGGATAGACTTCATTGAGAAGGTGAATTTTGGACAAACATTTGAAGGAGTAGAGGAATTAGACCCATAGATATCTGGGGGAAGAGCATTCCAAGCAGAAGGAACAGCCAATGCAAAAGTTCTGAGGTGGAAAACTCCATGCTGAATTGGAATTTCAGCAAGGGGCCTGTGTGCCTGGAGTCCAGAGGCCAGTGTGGAGCTGAGTAGATCATGAGGTCAGAGAGGGGGGGTACTAGATTATGTAAGGCTTTATTGGCCATTGAAGGGATTTTTATCTATTTTTAAAAATTTGTTATGTACTTATTTGACATATATAGAGAGATCATGAGTAGGCAGAGAGGCAGGCAGAGGGAGAGGGGGAAGCAGAGAGCCCGATTCGAGGCTCGATCCCAGGATCCTGAGACCATGACTTGGGCCAAAGGCAGAGGTGTATTAACCCACTGAGACACCCAGTGCCCCGGGATTTTTATCTTTATTCTAAATGAAAAGGTAAGCTTTTTTTTTTTTTTTTTTAAATATTTTATTTATTCATTTGACAGACAGAGATTACAAGTAGACAGAGAGGCAGACAGAGAGAGAGAGGGAGGGGGAAGCAGGCTCTCTGCTGAGCAGAGAGCCCGATGCGGGGCTCGATCCCAGAATGCCGAGATCATGACCTGAGCCGAAGGCAGAGGCTTTAACCTACTGAGCCACCCAGGCGCCCCAAAAGGAAAGCTTTTTGAGGAGAGAAGTGACATGATCTGATTTTTATTTTTAAAGAATTACTCTGCTGCTGTTTTGCAGATAGACTGTAGCAAGTCCCAAGGATCATCTGAGGTCTTTAGGAGGCTTATGGTTACAAATTGTCAATCCCTGTGATTATTTTAAATACTTTGTTTAAGTATGGAAGTGTTTTTTGGCCTTTTGGTAATTGCTTTATCAAATAGGGCTGACAGTAGTAAACATGCCAGTTTACAGATACAGAAGAGACTTTTTTTTCTACATAGGTTTTTTTCTGGTTATATAATGCTTTAAAAAGAAGGGTGGTAGGGGAGGACTCTTGACCTCTTGTTGTCCAAGAAGTGCTTAATAAAAGAAGTTCTAGAATGGGGTGCTATCTACAGTACTAAAAGCCATTTATTATGGAGTTCTGCCTTTTTGCTCATAGAGTAGATTTTACTTATGAATGACTTTGAGAAATGGTGATTTGTGCTTCTTAAGTTTGATTAAATTTAAAGGAGACCATTTTCAGGTGCCTGGGTGGCTCAGTTGGTTAAGCAACTGCCTTTGAGTCAGGTCATGATCCCGGAGTACTGGGATTGAGTCCCGCATCGGGCTCCCAGCTCCACGGGGAGTCTGCTTCTCCCTCTGATCAGAATTCTCCTCTCTCATGCTCTCTCTCACTGTCTCTCTCTCAAATAAATAAATAAAATCTAAAAAAATTTAAAAAATAAAGGAGACCATCTTCACAAGAAAAGTGAAAGATGAGATTTGTATCAGGCCATGCAATTGTCTTTTCAGCCTTTAGACTAATAAAGTCCTATTTAATTCATTTTTATTTAAATATTTATTTATTTATGTGAGAGAGAGGGGAGGGGCAGAGGGAAGGAGGAGAGAGAGAATCTCAAGCAGACTCCCTTCTCTGCAGAGTGTGAAGCCCGACCTGGGACTGCCATCTCACAACCTAAGCCAAAACCAAGAGTCCAAGGCTTAACTGACTGTGTCACCCGGGCACCCCTACTTAATTCATTTTTAAAGATGGGAGAACTAGGAAAGGGAAAAGTGGGAGCCATTTCTCTCCACTGGCTGCAGCCTCTGTGCTCACAGCTCACATTTGCCCAAAATCCAAAGGCCTCCTCAGCTAAGGACTCCATAATGCCGGATATTTTCATCCTGACGTTCTTTGCCATCATAAGCCTGGTCATATTGTCCTACAGTATCCATCTGCTGTAGTGACCTGCAGCTGCAGGGGAGAAGCCCTCAGAACAGTTCAGTGGGGGAAGGACGACGCTGATGGGCTGAGTGTCCTGCTTGGCTGATGCACCAGTGGATTTTTGCTTCTAGACATTATTTTGGCTCCTGGTCTCCAGCCCAACAAGAGGCCTCTTAGCAGCAGCAGCAGCAGCAGCAGCAGCAGCAGCAGCAGCAACAGTCCTGCTGCTCAGCAGACCTCTTCCAGAGCCTCTTGGATATGGTTAACCACCGTCAGGCTGGGGGCTGCTGGAGCTCAGAGGCAGAGGCCCTCATCTGGGACATCAGGAATGCGTGGGCATGGCTGGCAGTTGCTGTGTGCATTTGCGCTGTAGACAAAGGGTGTTGAGTACACAGAGCTGAAATGTAGATTCAGTAAAGTCACCATGGAAAACTGCTCAAGTATTCATTTTGATAGCCTTTCTTTAGTTGTAAATGCAATTGCATATTATTATAAAATATGTTGTTTCCTTTCCCTCTCACACACAGGGGGTCCCTTGTAAGTCCAAGAGCACACTGTCTGTCTTCATCTGTGAAGTAGTCACTTTATCACTGTCTTTACAAATTACACAATCTGAGTTTGTGTGGTATCCCTCATTTCACTCTCCAGCCAAAAGGAACTTGTCATTTGAATTTTAAAAATTTATCATATTTTTTTCCATTCCATACCACTTGTGCCCCAGGTTCTCATTTAAAGAGAAGAGTGGTTATGTAGTCCTCATTCTTTGTGGCTGGCTGAATTATAAATTATTGAAATAGGGTAGCTGTAACTCATCCTGTTACTTGGGGAAAATCTCTATCTTACCCCAAAATAATTTTTTTTTTTTAAATTGTCAAATGTTCCTTTTCTGGAAGAAAACTTTCAATATATTTCTTTGTCCAACTAGGGTTGAAGAAACTCAGTATTTTAGAATCCTTACTAGACTTGGGCCCCAAATCTGTGGTACCTATTCCTTTAAAGAGTCCATCATAATTGTTCTACATTTGATTTTCCTTTCTAGCTTAAAAATAAACAAGGAGGGGGAAAAAAGGTGGGAGAACTAGATAGCATTCCAGCTGTTCTTAAATCAAACCTCCATTAATTTATTTGAGGTGTTCTGAACACTGACAATAGTAGTTATGTCTTCACTAAACTGTAGTTAAATTTGCTTTCCAGAGACAAATGCTGTAGAAATTATGAGGTTATCAGTGAATGCTCCTTTTGGAATTGACTTATTTAAAATGTGCTGATCTACATTTTCCTCTCACTCCCTTGTACACTATTTAAAATTTCATACCACTTCCATAAACATTCAGTAACTTTGTGTGATGCTTGCTTTTGTCCACTGTTGGAAGATTTATTTTTGGAAACCTTCCTATATATGATGAGTTAGAATTTGACAGTTTGTGGTTATGGATTGGTCTTTGGGATTCATGGAAACAAAATACAGTGTTTAGGTTAGTTCCTGCAAGACACTTCTGCCATGAATAATGCTTTTTTTACTTAATTGTAGCCTGACAGCAATGCTTGATAGTTATTGCTATTTAGACTGATTAATCTTATATACTTAAATAATGTTTTGACAGTTTCACCCTCTGTCTGGAAAGTTTAGTGATAAAATGGATGTGATCTCTGATGGGACCAGTGATGGAATATTGTAATTAAAAGCACGCTCTTTTTTCTCAGGCTGTGCATTCAGTGGTCTTCTGGCTGTGTAGGATTTAAGTCACTGGTAACAAGTTTTTTTTTAAAGATTTTATTTATTTATTTATTTGAGAGAGAGAGGGAGAGATAGCAAGAGATCATGAGTTGGAGGGTGGGTGGGGGGAAAGAGAAAAGTCTCCCCTCTGAGCAAGAAGCCTGACACAGGTCAACACAGCTTGATCCCAGGACCCTGGGATCATGACCTGAGCTGAAGGCAGACGCTTAACGTACTGAGCCATCCAGGCACTCTTACTGGTAACCGTTTAAACATAGTAGTTATACTAGAAATTACTGTGGTTACATTGATAATACTGCTTCACATCTTTGTGAACTAGCACAAACATATTAAGATTTTTAGGTTTTATTTCTAGACAAATTAAGATAGATTGTAAGTGGAGTCATCTAGAATATTTTCCTTTTCTCTCTAAAATTATTTTTTAAAGTTGAGAAAATAATCCTTTACTATCTGAAGTCCTAAAATGTGATCATTTGTAAAGTACACTTATAAAATAGAAATTGTATTCTCTCTTCCTCAGCTTGAGGCTTGCAATTTGTCATAATTGATATTATGGATATGGTGACCATACACTAGATCTTCTGGGAGAAGTCCTGATTGCAAAATATTAGCCAGTTATTGGCAACATTCTCATACTTGTCAGATTTATGAGTCAGTTGGGGTTAAAAACTTAAGTGACTGTGATCAATGGAATATTGCTAGGTTTTTGCCAGCTTTCTTCTTTTGTTAAAGATTAACTTTGAGGGGCACCTGGGTGGCTCAGTGGGTTAAGCCTCTGCCTTCAGCTCAGGTCATGATCTCAGGGTCCTGGGATCGAGCCCCACATTTGGTGCTCTGCTCAGCAGGGAGCCTGTTTCCCTGCCTGCCTCTCTGCCTACTTGTGATCTCTGTCTGTCAAATAAATAAATAAAATCTTAAAAAAAAAGGTTAACTTTGATAGTAAGTATTGAGAATTACTATGGAAATTATCTGGAGATACCGCTTCCCAGATTATTGTGATACTTACAAAACTTTTTTAGAAAAGATCATTCTCTTGATTTAAACTTGAAGTCACCTGGAAGAATTTGGAGGCAGTATGTGCTGTAATTAAGATCATGCATGGTCCTGAGAGCAGACAGTTTTCGATTCAGTCCTTGACATTACCACTCTTAACCTTGAGCAGGTTACATATCCTTGTTCAGTCTCTCTTTCCTCATCAACGAAGTGGGAAAGCTAATGGGACTTAACTTTACAGAGTTGTTAGGAAGAGACCATGAGACACAGGCATCAGGAAGAGTGCTCTGCACAGAAAAAGCACTGACTACATCTGGTTACAGTTTGTTCAGCGTGGAACATTTCTTGCAAGAGAATTGCCTTTATGAAACATTTCAGAAAGTCCAGTTTTTTCTTTAAATTACGTTTAGAGTCTGCCCTTTCCTCAAGGTAGTATAATTGTACAAACTTTAAAAATATGAAGTGCTAAAATCTTAATTTCACATCTAGGCTAAGTTCTGTTGATCTTTGTGAAATTGGGAACTGACTATCATCCCAACAGGGAAATTATGAAACAGAAAAAAAAAATTCAGTTCCTCTCTGAGGAAAGAAAGTAATACTACAGTGTGTGTGTGTGTGTGTGTGTGTGTGTGTGTGTGTAGAGGTCATACACATTTTTATTTACACAACACATTAATAGTAGATTTAAATTTACTAGCCTGGTTTCTTTCCCTCCAAATTTATAAAAAATCAAAATAGAAATGAAATGAAATCAGCATTTTTCATAGCTCGACTGGTATACATTATGATTCAGCCTCAGGAATGAGTAGTGATTCTTACACAACAGATAAAACCTAACCTGCTTTTTAAAAATTCAGCCATTTTAGTACTTATCTGGTTTTTATGTTCCCATAGCTGTGTAATACAGTAATGAGTGGGTAAGGTATTGCATCTAGAATATCTGTGGTGAACCTGTTGGACTTGAATATAATTGTTCCCTAATCTGACCACGTAGGATTAATAACGAGCACCACACCTGTGAGGAGAGGTTCTGGAATGCCCCATCTTGCTTATAGATAATGTTCCTCCTTCCTTTAAAGTAAATGCAGGAATATTGTCAGTGAACAGTATCCTTTTGCCAGTGAATCCTGAAAAAGGAGAATTATAATTTGAAAATTTAAAGGTACTACTTTAGAATCTACAACTTGGTTTATAAAGAGGTGATAATATAATGATAGATTTCAAAATCCAAGATACTTTATCATGGCAGTGCATTTAGTAGCACTGTATAGGTCTCAAGCAATAATACTTAAAAAAAAACTGATATACTGATAATAACACATACATCATTCTAATTTTCATCTTTGCTTTTTTTCTTTCCTCTTTAACTAACATCAAGTAGGAGGAAGTATAGAAGTTTTTAGGAAAATAGATGGTAAGTGGTAAAGTTAGAATAGGGGTGTTAAAAATGAGCCCCCCACCATGAGTAGTTATTATGTTTTTAGCTCTCACTGTGGTATTTAGTAGGTGGCTATCTTATTTTATTTTATTTTATTCATCATGATAACTGTACTCTTTAATCCCCATCACCTGTTTCACCCATCACTCCACTCACCTCTTGTCTGATTTGTGTACTTCAGTTTGTTCTCTATTGTTAAGTCTGTTTCTTGGTTCGTCTCTGTCTTTCTTTATTTTCCCCTCTTTGTTCATTTGTTTTCTTTCTTATGTTCTACATATGAGTGAGATCACATGGTATTTGTCTCTGACTTATTTCGCTTGGCATTGGACTCTCTAGCTCTATCCATGTTGTTCAAATAGCAAGATTTCGATCTTTTTTATGGCTGAGTAATATTCTATTATATATATTATACATATATTTTATATATATATATATATATAACATCTTCATTCATCTATCAGGGGACACTTGGGCTGCTTCCGTAGTTTGGCTATTGTAAATAGTGCTGCAGTAAACATAAGGGTGCATGTATCCCTTTGAATTAGTGTTGTACTTTGGTGATAAATACCCGATAGTGTGATTACTGGGTTGTAGAGCAGTTCTATTTTTAATTTTTTGAGGAACCTCCATACCATTTTCCACAGCAGCTGCCCATTTTGCATTCCTGCCAGCGGTGCAAGAGGGTTCCTTTTTCTCCACATCCTTGCCAACGTTGGTTGTTTCTTGTGTTTTTATTTTATTTATTTTTTATTTTTCAAAAGATTTTTATTCATTTATTTGAGAGAGAGAACATGCAGACTCCCTGCTGAGCAGGGAGCCCAATGCGGGTCTCAATCCCAGGACTCCAGGATCACGACCTGAGCCTAAGGCAGATATTCAACCGATTGAGACACCCAGGCGCCCACTTGTGTTTTTAATTGTAGCCATTCTGACAATACAAAAATTGTAGTTTTGATTTTGCGTTTTTCTGATGATGAGTAATGTTAAGCATCTTTTCATGTGTCTGTTGGCCACTATATGTCTTCTTTGGAGAAATGTCTTGTTCATGTCTTCTGCCCATTTCTTAATTGGATTATTTGTTTTTTGGGTATTGAGTTGTATCAGTTTATATATTTTATTTTATTTTTTAAAAGATTTTGTTTATTTATTTAACAGAGAGAGACACAGTGAGAGATGGAACACAAGAAGCAGGCTCCCCAATGAGCAGGGAGCCCGATTCAGGCCTCGATCCCAAGACCTGGGGTCATGACCTGAGCTGAAGGCAGATGCTTAACGACTGAGCCACCCAGGTGGCCCTCAGTTTATATATTTTAGACACTAACCCTATATCAGATATGTCATTTCCAAATATCTTCTATTCAGTAGGTTGCCATATAGGAGTGGCCTTTTCTTAAAAACTTTTAGAAGTCTTATGAAGATAAGAGCTTTCATAGGGGTTCTGGATTATTGTGTAACTCTCCATTAATTTCTAGATATCTGGTGACCCATCTCATGGGAGCAGATCTGAACAACATTGTGAAATGTCAGAAGCTTACGGATGACCATGTTCAGTTCCTCATCTACCAGATTCTCCGAGGTCTCAAGGTATAGTCTTCCCTTCTTCATTCCAAGGCTTAAGAAAAGGAAGAAAAAAAAAAAACTTTCCTATGGAAAATTTCAAACACTCACAAAATCACAAGTACAATCCTAGTGTAATGAACCCCTGTATTTACTCAATGACCACAGTTACCAACATATGGTCAATCTTGTTTCTTTTATATTTCCCAATCCCTGGATTATTTTAAGGCAAGTCCAGACATAATGTCATTCCACCCATAGATATTTAAGTATGTATGTCCAAGAGCTCAGGACTTCATTCTTATATCTAAAGAGTAGTAATAATTTCTTGATATAATCTAATATCTGGTCAGTGTTGTTGAAACTTTAAAAATCTCCTCAGGTTTATTTATGGGAGGGGCAGGGAAGTAATGTTTTAAAATTAAGCCACCTTTGACTTTTAGCAGCTTTGAATCCTAGCTGAGCTCCACAGCACCAACCAGAAAACAGGTTGAAAATTCTATTTAACTCCTGTGAGTAGAGTTGATGGTATAGAAATCATAGTTTTGATAAATGTACAGATTACTGTTAATTAACTTGTTCTCATTTCTAATCCCATTATTTAATACTAGCAGTTCTTACTGGTTCATGAAAATATACCTCAACTATGTCATATGACTGTAAGAGGTTGGAGATAACTTTTTGATTAACCAACTTTTTTCTCTTTCACAGTATATACATTCAGCAGACATAATTCACAGGGTAATGTATTGTGATTTTGATTAAATTATCTGGGGAGGAGGGGATACTGAAGTGGAGAGGACTGGCATTCAGCCAAGATCCTAATCCAAACTTAATTTAGCCTCGGAAGTATTGATTGATTGTAACTTTGCTCTAGGTTTAAATCGATTAAAGAAAGAAAATGTATTGTTTTTAGTTACTTAAGGCTAATTAGGACTAGCCAGTGATTATAGATGGAGATCATTGACAACTGGGTAGTCTTACATTTATGTTTGGATCTTCATCATTACCTGTAGAAAAAAAGCCTACCATATATCATAAAGTTAATCATGTCCTCTCTGTACTTGCTTCCTAGGACCTAAAACCTAGTAATCTAGCTGTGAACGAAGACTGTGAGCTGAAGGTGAGATGAAGAGACACTGGTAATTGTTTGTTTCAGCATGTAATTATGTGTTTGACTAACCAGGCAGACTAATGGAACAGATGGGTTTATAAAACCATGACTTTTTATCCGAAAATTCATTCCTTAGGAATATCAGATTTTGAAGTTTGAACCACAGACTTAGTAAGTTTTAGTTTACAGGACATTGAAGATGGCATTCGGTGTCTTGTTTTCATTCTAAAATAAAGTTATTAGAAATTTACTATGTTAGTTATAATAAAGGAGAATTATAGTTTGAATATCAAGTAATGCAATCCTGGAGAGATAATTACTAGATCAGTTTCCTGAGAGAAAAAGGGCAAAAGCCACTCATCAAAATAATTCAGAGAGGAGATAGGTAGTCTATAGAGAGCAAGCAGCTCTGGAATTTTTTTTTTCTTATCTTTACTTTTTAAACATAATTAAATATAATAAAATGCATCATTTTAAGTGTATGTTTGACAAAATTTTGATATCCATTCACCCACCAACACAATTAAAATAAAGAACAGTTTATCACTTCAGATAGTTGCCTTGTGCTCCTTCCTAGCCAGCACCCTCCCCCTCCCAGCCCTTCACTACCCCTAACCCTGGCTTCAGACAACCACCAGTGCTTGCTGACACTATAGAAAAGATACATTTTTTTTCTGGAATTTCATATAAGTGGAATCATACAGTATTTGTGTGTGTGTGTCTAACTTAGGCTTAGTATAATATTTTTGAAGTCTCTCTGTGTTGTATCAGTAGTTCATTCCTTTTTATTGCTGAGTAGTATTCATTTTATGAATTTGCCACAATTTGTTTATCCATCCACCTGTTAGACATCTGCTTCAATTCTGGTTTGGGGCTGTGCACAGCTGCTGTGAATATTCACGCTCAAGCCTTTGGGTGGATGTATGCTTCCATTGCTCTTGGATAAATCCCTAGGAGTAGCATTTTTTGCTTAGCTTTTTGTAATTTTATTTTTTAAAGTTCTTGCTGCGTTTATCATGTGTTTTAAGCATGGACTAGGAAGTGTGTTTATGAAAATGCTATCTTGTTCTTCCTTTTCCAAGACACTAGAGCGTTCTCCCCTCCTGCTTTGTGAGTCTTAGGAGCTTGACTATTCCAGTGCCTGATTTCTCTTCTCTCCCTTAGATCTTGGATTTTGGACTGGCCCGACACACAGATGATGAAATGACAGGCTATGTGGCCACCAGGTGGTACAGGGCTCCTGAGATCATGCTGAACTGGATGCATTACAACCAGACAGGTATTGGCTTTTGTTAGTTACTTAGGACCTTATTAGCACCATGTTGGTTGGGTGTATCTGGGATTCTCCGAAGTGGAGATGATGGGAATGGGAGAAAACATCTTTTGCTCCCCCCTCAGTGGTCCTTTTAAAGTCAACAGGAAATATTTCAGTTGCTCAGAAAGAGAAAGTGGGGTTTTTATACATGGCTTTTAAACTTTTTGATTTAGCAGCTGGGTTTTTATTTATTTAGATTTCCAACATATTCTGTGAATACTTCTACCTGAAGACAGTGGGGTCATAATTTTAACCTCTCAACACTATTTTGGAGAATCTGCCATTTCTGCCAGTAAGAATCTCTGCCCCTTTGTGAACAGTTTCTCTTGCCTTAAGTATGTTTTGACGTCCTACCTATGTAGCTCTTTAGTGGGGTTAATAAGCTTACTGCTGTAAAGAAGAGTATGACTGTTGAACCTTGAATGTATTATATACTAATTTCAGCATTTTGCCTCTAGTTACAGTTCTCTTTGTGGTCAAGTATGATAATAGTGACGTCGTATACCCTTTTCTCTTTACTTTTGCCAGTTGATATTTGGTCAGTGGGATGCATAATGGCCGAGCTGTTGACTGGAAGAACATTGTTTCCTGGTACAGACCGTATCCTTTTAAAAGTTTTGGAGTCTTGTTTCTTATCTGTATTCCAGTGTCCATGGGAGTATATTGCTTTTACCTATCTCTAGGGAAGGCTCTCAGTTACTTGTTTAAATAGTTCAGATGTGTGTTATGAGATCTGCCCTCTGGCTGAGTATTCCTCCTTGTCAAGAAAGAGGTTTCAATTTACTTGTGTGTGTTGGAAAAATTCCTCATAAGCCAGAGAACTCTTTACATCTCTCACATGTCATCTTTTTGCAGTGAGTCGCTTATTGTATTAATCTTCTAAAAGCAGTTCTGCCACCTGAGCGTATTCCTGAGAAGCTTCAGATCTCAATGACTGGTTTAGTCCACTTGTACAACACTTAATGAGCACAAGGTACCCATTTACAAATCAGGGATATCTTTAGCTTTTATGTTTGGCTTACATGTTAAAAAGATTATTATTTGGTTCCTATGATGATGTACCTGCTGACTCTCTTTATGTTTGTTGTTTAACAACAAATAATAAAAACAAGAAGTGATAAGGTCGTTGGACCTTATCCGTGTGCCTTTTTTTTTTCCCCAGCACAATTTTGTTTTTATTCTAGAGTGTAACCAAACCTTAATTTACTTCCAGATTTATTATCTAGTTTATAGTTTTTCATAGCCCTTATGTTTTAGGTCCTTTCCTATCTGCTGCATGTCCATTTCATAGTTTAGAAATAATATCAGCAAAATGTGGTTTGTTGGGACTCCCATTACTTTCATTGGGGAAAGCGTTCAGGTGAGAAAGAATGTTGACTTATATGTCTCGAACAAGGCTTGAAGATTTTTGTAAAATTCATCTGAGTAGCCCGGGAGTGGGTTGGGTAGAGCTTTAAAGACGCTGCAGTTAAGCTATGAATGTGATCTCTCATGCTTAGAGACCTGAAAGCGTAGAGACCTTAGCAAACTCACTGAGTTTGTAAACCAGAACATCAGTTTACTTGCTTACGGTTTGGGATATACTTCTCTGGTGACTGTGATGTTCATGTTATCTATCCATGTGTTCTAACTATCTTCTGCTAGAGGAAATGTACTTTCCTAAGGAACTGAAAAACTTCTGCCCCCTCAGGCAAAGCTGTTTATATCCCTCTGAATATTTCTGCTTTGATACAGAGCTCTGTCTCCCTATACTTACTGCTTCTCATTCCCAGAGTCTTAGTTTTTTAAATACGTAGTGTTTCTCCTTTGTCCTTTGCTTCATTCACCTTATGTCTTCGTCTTAGAATTGTGGTATATATGTTACAGTCCAGGCTAAGAGAATTAGGGAAATTTTGTAATTCCCCCTTTCCTCAGGTACGTATCTCAGAGTCCCATCCTTTAGCCTGTCTTGCCAAGCGTACTACTGTGATGCATTGCTCTATTGCCCTCTCCCCTCGTCTCCTTTATTATCTCTGTCTCTGTCTATCTTCAGTCGGCTGCAGACTCTTCTGCCTACATAGATAACCAGAGTGGTGGAAAGCAAGAGAGACAGCAGGGTGTACTAGTTGAGAGCACATACTCAGGAATGAGACTTCCTGGGTGTAGATCCTGCCTCTTTTGCCCCCAGCTGCATGACTGTGAGCACATTTTCTAACCTCTGCCTCCTGGTTTCCTTAACCATAAAATGTTAAATGTATATACCTCGCAAGGTGGCTGTGAGAATCCAGTGAGATAGTGTCTGGAAGGTTCATAGAGCCTGCCAGGAAATGTTAGCCATCATCTTCATTAGTGACTTTTGGGAAATAGTTTTTCCCTTTACCTTCCCACTCTGTTGTCTACCTATGAATCATTAAAGGTTAATTTTTGTTTGTTTGTTTTATTTATATTTAGTGACAGGTAGTGAAGGATGGATCCTCTTGGCAAACTACTGATAGAAAGGTTTCAAAGCAGTTGTGCCCTGTGGTTTTATCTACAGACAGCTGCCTGCCCCCTGATGCCTTGACTCTTTTAGAAATGCTAACTTTCATGCACACCTGACCTGGGTGGCTCAGTCGGTTAAGCATCTGAGTCTTGATTTCAGCTCAGGTTATGATCCCAGGTCTGTGAGATCGAGGCCCACATCAGGCTCTCTGTTGGCGTGGAGCTTATTAGAGATTCTCTCTCCCTCTCCCCCTGCCCACTGTCCCCCACCTTCCTTCTCTTGCACACTCTCGAAAAAATAAAATAAAGGAAGGGTAACTTTCTAAGACGTCTTCCCTTGCTATGCATACTTCTTTTCCTTCTATGAGCTTTAGATGGAAAACAGTATTACCCAACGACCCAGCAACCGCACTACTAGGTGTTTACCCTAAAGATACAAATGGAGTGATCTGAAGGGGCACGTGCACCCCAATGTTTATAGCAGCAATGTCCACAATAGCCATACCATGGAAAGAGCCTAGACGTCCATCAACAGATGAATGGATAAAGAAGATGTGGCGTATATATACACAATGGAATACTATGCAGCCATCAAAAGAAATGAAATCTTGCCATTTACAATGACGTGGATGGAACTAGAGGGTATTATGCTGAGCGAAATAAGTCAATCAGAGAAAGAATTATTGTATGATCTCTCTCATATGAGGAATTTAACAGGCAGGGTGGGGGGTGATGAGGGGAAGGTAGGGAGAAATGAAACAAGATGGGACTAGGGAGGGAGACAAACCATAAGAGACTCTTAATTTCAGGAAACAAACCGAGGGTTGCTGGGGGGAGGGGGAGGGGAGGAAGGGATAGGGTGGCTGGGTGATGGACATTGGGGAGGGTATGTGCCATGGTGAGTGCTGTGAATTGTGTAAGACTGATGATTCACAGGCCTGTACCCCTGAAGCAAATAATACATTATATGTTAATAAAAAAAGAAGAAAAGAAAACCTATCATTTAGACTTTTTACCATGAGCTTTTTTTTTTTTAATGCATGCAAATTCTTTTCAAAATTCTTATATTAGTAATACACCATTTCTTTTCTGCTTGGCTCTTTTTGAAACAGATATTCTTCTGGATCATAAAAATCAAATTCAAAGGATTTGTATTTGTAATATACATAACCCCTGTCTTGTCAGTTACCATCTGTTGGGATGTAGCTTTGGGCCTGACAAGGAAAGAGGAAAGTGCTATTATTTTTTTTCCTCGCCTGAAGTGTGCAATTGCTTATAGACTAGCAGAGTGGTTCTCAACTCCTGTTTTTCATCAGAATACTTTAGAGAGCTTTTAGAAACTCCAAATGCCTGGGCACTACCCCAGAGACTCCTCTTCATTCGGCGTGGGGGGTCAAAGCACAGGCTTTGGCATATTTTTTAAGTCCCAGTTGATTCTGGAGGGTAGCAGGTACCAGAGTTTAACCCCATTGACCTTGACTTTTAACCTTTTAGGCTGATCATAAAAAATTATTTAGTTAGGCAGTCTTTCTCCCCCCCCCCCCTTTTTTTTTTTTTAAAGATACCAATGAGATCAGAAAGTTAAGAATTTAGACTTATCTACTTGGGAGCCTAGAAGGATGTTAGAAAACCTCTAATTGAACCCACTGTTTTTTATAGATGCGAGGAAGCCAAGACCCAGAGAAGATAGATCCCAAACTGTTATTTATAACTCAGGTCACAGTTTCTTTCCATTATTTTATTTGTTACCCTATTCCCCTGATTTCCAGAACTTCTCTTCTTAAAACCTCTGGAGAGTGTGCTGGCCCCACCATGCTGCTTTTGCCCACAAAAGCATGCAGCTACTGCTTATTTATGATTTTGAAGTGCACCTGAATGCCGAGGGAACCTCTAGAGCATGCTCTTTGTTTGAGGGCAGTTTTCTCCCCATTTTCCTCATTTATTAATCAGCTTGCATTTAGAACTAGTGGCTTTAGCTTCTAGATGAGTGCTAGCTAATAGAATTTTCTGTGGTGTTGCAAATGTTTTATATTTGTGCTACACTACAGTGGTTGGTAGCCACCAACCACATGTGGCTAGTGAGCACTTAAAATGTGGCTAGTGAAACTTAGGAACTGATTAAACATATCTCTGCAGTAAAATGTATTAACATAAAATTTGCCATTTTAACTTTTTCTTATTGTGGTAAAATATGGCTAACACAAAATTTACCATCTTAACCATTTTTAAATATACAGTCCACTCACACTAATTACATTCACAAAGTTGTGCTGCCGTCACCACTATCTTATTTCCAGAACATCCCCCCAAACCAAAACTTGGTACCCATTGAACAGTAACTCCCTCATTCTTCTTTCCCACAGCCTCTGGTTTCCTCTCTTCTATTTCCTGAATTTGCTTATTCTAGATATTTCTTATAAGTGGAATCACACAATATTTGTTCTTATGTTTCTTGATTATATCCCTTAGCCATGATGTTTTCAAGGTTCATCCGTGTTGTAGCATGTTATCAGAACTCCATTCCTTTTTATGGCTGAATACTATTCCATTGTATGTGTATGCCACATTTTGTTTACGTACTCATCTGTTCATTGACACCTGGGTTCTTCCCACCTTTGGCAATTGTGATTAGTGCTGCAGTGAACATTGGCATACAGTTGTTTGAGCCTCTGCTTTCAATTCTTTGCAATATGTACTTAGGAGTGGAATTGTTGGGTTGTGTGGTAATCCTGTATTTATTTTTTTGAGGAGCCACCAAACTGTTTTCCACAGTAGTTGCACCATTTTTGCCCACCGATGATGTACGAGCAATTTCTCCATATCTTCACCATCTTCACCAACACCTGTTCCCTCTTTTTCTTCCTCCCCTCCCCCTTCTTCTCCTTCTCCTCCTCCCTTTCTTTAAATTATAGCCATCCTTGTAGGTATAAAGTGATATCTCTTTGTGAATTTAATTTGTATTTCCCTAAGGACCAGTAATTTTGAGCATCTTTTCCTGTGTTCATTGTCCATTTGTATATTTTCTGTGGAGGAATATCTGCTCAAGCCCATTACCCATCTTTTAATTGGATGGTCTTTTTATTGTTGAGTTTTTAGTTCTTTATATATTCTGGATATTAAACCTTCATTAGGTATATGATTTGCAAATATTTTCTCCCCTTCTGTGGGCTCTCTGTTCATTTTCTTGACAATGTCCTTTGATATACTAAGGTTTTGGTTTTGTTGAAGTTTCAATTTATTTTTTCTTTTGTTGTTCATGTCCTATCTAAGAATAGATTACCAAATTCAAGGTTGTGAATATTTGCTATGTTTCCTACTAAGAATTGTATGATTTTCTACTAAGATAAACTAAAAATATTTTCTGCTAAGAATTATCCCCTTTATTTGGGTCTTTGATCCATTTCTAGTTAATTTTTGTATATGCTGTCAAGTTAGAGTTCCAACTTTATTCTTTTGCATGTGGAAATCCAGTAATCTCAGTACCATTTGTTGAAGACTTTCCTTTCCCTCCACTGAATGGGCCTGGCACTTCTGTTAAAAGCTAATTCTATTCTATTCATCTATATATATCTGTCCTTACAGGAGTTCCTCACTGTTGTGATTTCTGAAACTTTATATGGTAAGTTTTGAATTCAGGAATTGTGAATCCTTCAACTTTGTTCTCATTGTCAAGTGTTTTTGTTTTGGCTCTTCAGGGTCTTTTGTAATCCCATATGAATTCGAGGATGGACTTTTCTATTTCTGCAGAAAAGGCTATTGGAATTTTGATAGAGATTGTGTTGAATTTTTAGGTCACTTTGGGTATTACTGACATCTTAACAATATTAAGTCTTCCTATCCATGAACACCAGATGTCTTCCCATTTATTAGTTCTGAATTTCTTTCAGTAATGTTTTATAATTTTCATTGGACAAATCTTTCACCTTCATGGTTAATTTATTCCTAGATATTTTATTATTTTATTCTTCTAGAATAAAAGACTGTAAATGAAATTGCTTTCTTTTTTCTTTTTGTTTTTCAATTTTTGTGGTTTTTTTTTTTTTTAAAGATTTTATTTATTTGAGAGAAAGAGAAAGTAGGCAGAAGTGGGTGGAGGGGGTAGAGGGAGAGGGAGAAACAGACTTCCCGCTGAGCAGGGAGCCCGATGCAGAGTTCGATCCAGGACTCTGTGATCATGACCCGAGCTGAAGGCAGGTGCTTAACTAACTGAACCACTGAGGCTCCCTTGAAATTGTTTTCTTAATTTCCTTTTCAGGCTGTTTATTGTTGGTGTATAGCAACACAACTAATTTTTGTTGATTTTGGGCACTGCATCTTTACTCAATTTATTTACTAGCTCTAGAAGGTTTCTTGTAGATTCTTTGGTATTTTCTATACATAGGATTGTGTCCTCTGCAAATAGAGATGGTTTTCCCTCTCCCTTTCCAGTTTTTTGGGCTAGAACTTCCAGTAGAGTGTTGAATAGCATTGGTGAAGTGGGCATCCTTGTTTTCTTCTTATTTTAAAGGGAAAGCTTTCAGTCTTTCTCCACTGTCTATGTTTTTAGCTGTGTATTTTTCATAAATGCTCTTTATCATGTTGAGGAGGTATCAGAGAAGCTCAGAGAAGTTCCTTTGTGTTCATAGTTTTATGAGTGTTTTAAATCTGAGCTTCAAATTTATTAGATTTTATTTAGATTACATGTAAATTTAATCAATCACATGTGATTGGTATTGAATTAGATAGTGCAGTTTTAGATCTCTACTAGTCTTGTTTCTCTTCTGCCTTTTTCTAATTTTTTTTTGTGTGTGTGATTAGTCTCCTCCTTGAGAGATTCTTTTAGTAGAATCTTGTTCTAGTAGGTTGTTAATAATCCTTGCTTAGTAGGTTGTTCTAGTAAGTTGTTATTAATCCTTGAGTTCCCGTAAAGGTGTAAGAAATACAAATTTTTGTCTTAACGCTCATTATATATTATTAGGTTAGAAACTGTTTTCGTTCATGACTGTGTAGAGCCCTTCTTCCATCTAGCTCAAAAACAGTATTATTTATTTAAAGAATGAAGCCCTGCCTTGTAAGTCTCGTTGACTAGGTATAGCAACTGGACACCGCTGGCAAAAGTTCATATTTAGAAGAGAGTGAGGATACAGAATCTCTCTTCAGGTCTATTGCTGACTTATTTCAGACGCCATTGTTTTGAGAAGCGTGACCAGTTAGAAAATAGTTTTACTAACATTTAATAGTCTGTAGCCTAAAGGAAGAGAGAAAATGAATTTCACAGCTAGCTCTGTTACCCACCAAATACTGTTTTCTCTTCCAGAGATCACAGCATTTGCTTGCTGTGGTTTTCCTTTCTAGGTGATCACATGAATTTCCTAAATGTGTAAAACATTTTTTTTCCTTCTTTTGTTTTAAAAGAAGTGGTACTCTTAAGATATTAACTAGAGGACAGTGGTAATCCACTTGTTATTAGCTGCTGCCTATGCCATATGAATTTCATTAGTGTATTAAATTTGCTCCTTAATTCTGCTTTATTCATTTCTTCTTTTGATTTTTGCAAACATTTTATGAAATACTTATAAAAAGACAAAAAATAATATAATGAACACCAGTGTTCATGGCTCCCAGATCGTGAGATAAAACATGCTAATAGAGCTAAAACCTTCTGGTGTACCCCATCCTATCACATCGACCCCTCACTTGTAGTCACTGGTTTCAAATATTATCTCATTTTTTTTAAATAACATTTTTTGGGGGGGCACCTGGGTGGCTCAGTGGATTAAAGCCTCTGCCTTCAGCTCAGGTCATGATCCCAGGGTCCTGGGATTGAGCCCCACATCGGGCTCTGTGCTCAGCAGAGCTTCCCTTCCCTTCCTCTCTCTCTCTGCCTGTCTCTCTGCCTACTTGTGATCTCTGTCTGTCAAATAAATAAAATCTTTAAAAAAAAAAAAAAGACTTTTTATTTTTATTTTTTTTAAAGTAGGCTCTACTCCCAGTATGGGGCTCAAACTCACAATCCTGAGTTCAAGAGTTGCATGCTCCACCACCTAGGGGAGCCACTGAGGCATCCTTGTTTTCTCTTTGTTTATTTACTTATTTTAGCGGGGGAGGGCCAGAGGGAGAGAGAGAACCTCAAGCAGACTCCCCATCAAGCACAGAGCCTGACGCAGGGCTTGATCTCAAGACTCTGAGATCATGACCTGAGCTGAAACCAAGAGTCAGCGCTCATTCAGCTGAGCCACCCAGGCGCCCCTGTTCTCTCTCATTTAAAAAACGTAGTTTCACTTTAGATGCTAAAAGCAAGTATACTAATAAATGTTGAAGAAGAGAAATACTTCACTAGATTATTTGCCTTTTCTTGTCCCAACTTGAAAATACAGAAATTTTTTTTTCCCAGAAAAGGTTGGAATTTTCTTAAGGTACCTAGAGTAGAGTGTCTTAAGAATTTGTGTGTGACAATGAAAGTGACTATTTTGACAATTAAGAAGAGAAGAAAGTAGGCTGTCTTCTGGTCCATCCCGTCACCAGGAGGATCTCCCACCCTCCAAACACGGATGTTCTGGCTTTGTATGGGTCTTGTCTCATCGAAAATCGCAGCTCACACACAGTGGTCGTGCAGGGAGGTCTGGCCACTGGTCCTCTTCCTCATCTTCGACTCTCCGGCCTGTGGACGCTTTCCAGAGTTGCCTAGAACACTTAGAAGTGAAGAGAATAGTCCTCTCTCATTTTCCCTGTGATTACCCTAGTCCCCTTAGGTTGATTTCCCTAACTGTTCGTTCTCCCTTTTACTTTTGTGACAGAGAGCCTAAGAATAGGCTTAGGCCTCGGTGGTTGTTTCAGAAAGGACCAGGAGATCTGGGATTTAAATTCTAACAGTTCGGGGTACCTGGGTGGCTCAGTGGGTTAAGCCTCTGCCTTTAGCTCAGGTCATGATCCTGGGGTTCTGGGATCGAGCCCCACATCGGGCTCTCTGCTTGGTAGGGAGCCTGCTTCTCTCTCTCTCTCTGCCTGCCTCTCTGCCTACTTGTGCTCTTTGATTTCTCTCTCTCTCTGTCAAATAAATAAAAATCTTTAAAAAAAAATTTAAATTCTAACAGTTTGATGATGACCAATAAAACATGTTTTTACCTAATAGTGAAAATTTCTTCTGTCTAGGGAAAAAAGGGGGTTAAACCAATTATGAAGGATGACTTGTGGAAATAACTAATTGTCATAATGTGAATTTTGCTTTGCTCTGCTGATGCAGCTTCTTGAAGCGCCTTCTGGCCTTAACTGCCTGGACCAATGGTAGTGGCCTTACAGTAGCCGGTACTATTGGAAGATTGACCTGTATTTCAGTGGATTTGCCAGCTCTTGGAGAACCTATGGTGATTTCTTCCGAGGTCTGCATGCTTTGACTTCCTTCATGCAAGTGCTTTTAGCTCCTGAGTAGATTTCTATTTTGCATTGTGTGTTTACTAATCTCCTGAGTATTGGCTATCATGCTGAAGCAGCTGTCTTTGTCCATGGCCCTTACACACTCGTGGCCCTGTGTTTGTATACTCTCTATGATGTAAACACTTCAGATGGCGTGTTCAAAACTTTGTTAGGCCTGATATTAAATGAAACAACTTTTCTTATCTTTTTTTCTAGTTAGACTTTCCATAGAGTATGGTCCTTAAAGGTTTTGAGGGCAAGGCAGGGGGTGGAGCGGAGTTAAAAAGCATATTACAGCAGGTCTTTTCAGGCCAACTAGTGTTTATCAAACTACTTTGTGGAAGGTTCTAGAGATAAAATAGCAGCTGTCCCCTAAAACAGAATGATCATACTAAGTGGAAAGTGAGTTCTAGGAGATAGGAACTCCTAGGTAGGAACAAATGTCTACCCTCTGGTTACAAAATAAGACAGAGTGATAAAAATGCTAGAATAGAGGTATAGATAAGTTATTGAGAAGAAGTAGAGATTAATTCGAACCTAAGATATCTAGAAAGACTTCATGGCAGAGTTCTTGTTGAGTAGGACTTTGAAAAATAAATAAGAAAAGGCTTGGTAGGAGGGGAGAGTGACCAGTATTTCTGTTTATGACTTGGGTGTATAAGAAGCTGGAAGCTGAGCAGTGCCTAGAATATTTGGTGTGGATTGAAGCATTGAGTGCATTAAGGAGTAATAGTCTGAGGCAGAGTCAGAAAAGAAGCTTGAAGCCAAAGCCAGGAGGGCCTTGAGGGGCTGAGGAATTGCAGCTTTGTTCTTCACACTTGTGATTGTCTCGTGCTGGCAGAAGCAAGAGAGAGACGCGGGGGGGCAGCTCATTGCTGTAATCAGCACTGCAGGTAGTGGGCGTGGCCTACTCTTCAGGTATGTTGAAGTGAAGTTGGGGCAATAAAGAAACTCAGCCCAGAGTCTTCAGTCATCCCTGTCAAGTAAAACTTGACTCTCGTCTCAGTAGCTAGGAGTCTCCTGAATGAGGGCACCCATCTCAACAGCTTTATTTCTAGAGACTACTTTTGATTGTCAGACTTACCTGTTCGAGAGTTGAAGTAGTCAGTTTTTGGTTTCAGTAGTCAGTAGTTGGTTTTCATATATGATATGCTTTGTGATGTGGAATAGCTACCCACTTCAGTTTGTTCCTGAAGAGCATGAGGGGACTTAACACTTATTGACTCATTTTAAATGGGCAAAGGAGATCCTGTACTAAATTCCACTGTTGTATAGTTAATTTGATTATTTTAGAGCAAGACAGTAATCATCTGCCCTCCCCACTCTGTCTGCATTAATGCATGCTTTAGATTTTTTTTCTTGTCAGCACTTAGAACTAAGAGTCAGTATTGAAATTTTAACCTCCAGAACACATTGATTTTTGCCATTTGCAGATGACGAAATTCTCTACTATTCTTAATTTAGAAATAATTTGTGTGAGTGGACTTGTTTCTAATTTATCCTTGTTTTCTATAGAGCTCAAGATACTTGGGTCTAGGATGGGGTTGGATAAACCTTTTCTTTAAAAGAGCCAGATAGTAAATCTTCTAGGGTTTGGGGACCCTGTGATTTCTGTTGTAACTGCTCAGTTCTGCTGGGTAGGGTGAAAGCAGCACGTGAGTGAATGGGCATGGCTGTGTTCCAATAAAACATTATTTTCAAAACAGGCAGCAGGCTGGGGTTTGCTGACTCCTGTCTAGAATTTTCTTCCATTTCAGTCAGTTTCATCTGGGGGAAAAAGAGAACAGGGCAAGATGCCAGTGATATTGCATAAGTAATTCCTGTAACTTAAGCAACTATGGTTTGCGGAGGCCATTATTTTTAAGTTACACCATATTACCTTTATATGTGTAATCATAAGCAGAAATCTTTTCTTCCATCCTCCCTTCCATCCTGCTCCACCTTCTCCTCAAGTCTTCTGAGTGCCCACCATGTAGCAGATGGCCAGCAAAGCGCTGGGGATAGGTGGCCCCTGCTCTCGGGAGCTACAGATCTACAGAGGTAACAGAAAGCAAACAAAGTAACTCTAGATTGTGAGAAGCACTTTGATGTTGGAAAGCATTGTGTTGTGGTAGAGAATACCGGGAAGAGGGGGCTTCCCGTATTTAGAGTGTTGGGGGAGGCCTGTCTGAAGAAGTGAGGTTTAAGCTGAGACCTGAAGTTGAGTAGGACCTGATAGGTGAAGAAGCTGACAGGATTGCTGACAGGATTTGTGACGGGCATCAGAAGACAGCCCTTCTCCCCTCCTTTTCCTCTGAATGTCGGTATAGACATGGAGATAAACGCATTTTCACAGGGAATATGGAAAGCTATTTTATATGACTTTTTTTCTCTCTCCCCCTTTAACTTCCTTTTTAGGCAAGGCTAAAGGCAGTAAGAACAAATGCAAAGTTTTTGGCCTCTGGTTAATACATGCACATACACTGTGAGTGTGCATGGAAGAGTTGGCTACCAGAATAAAGGTCTGGACACTGTAGCCTGTTGCTCAGAGCCTGGGGGTTGTGTGAGCTTTGTCACCGCACTTGCGAGGTGGAAACCTCTGGAGTCCTGCTTCATCATGGCGCTCCCGGAACACGTGCCCCTGCGGTGGGGGAGTGGCGCCCTCTGCTGGCCGACCGTCGCTCACCGCTCTTCTCTGCCCGGGGAAGCCGTGTAGAGAGAGCGGTTTTCCAGAGGGCTCAGTCAAGTGGTTAGGCTCTGGGATAGTCAAGGCTCCTGTCATATTAGGAGCTCCTTAGCTTAAGCCGTCGGGGAGTATACACAGGTGGCTCTGGCTGGCCCTCGCTCCTGTGCTCTGCTTCTTTTTTCTTGTCTGTAGCACTCTGCTTACCAGTGCTCTTCGCTGAACTGGCTACTTACTAATGCTTTGGTGGAAGGTAAGGAAGTCGGTGTGGACTGAGTGAAGCTTTTGTGTTTGCACCCGCTGTCTTTGGCAGCTAAGTACCCAGCTAAAGTCACTTTGCTTTACTGACCAGTGACGTTGACAGATCCACAAAATGAATATAAATTGGATATGTGTATGGCGCCGTTCTGAGTCTTTGTACAGGAGGAGCGTGTTCCACTTGGAGTGACCGTCCCACAGAAGCCTTGATCTAGACGAATTCACCGTTTTGGCCTGGTTTGGGGTTTTTACTTTTTGTTATTGGGGTATTTTGTTTGTTTTGTTTTGTTTGTTGTCGTTTGTTTTTTATTTTTATTTTGTCCCAACATTTTCCTTTATAGTCCACCATTAGATATTGATCAGTTGAAGCTCATTTTAAGACTCGTTGGAACCCCAGGGGCTGATCTTTTGAAGAAAATCTCCTCAGAGTCTGTGAGTTGATGCTTTGATTGTAATTATCTGCCCTGTTGGGAGCCTCTGCCACTTGCCTTCCATCAATCTGTACTTTGCCCCGGGTATGTTTGTAAGCATGTGTGCCCTTTTGTGCTGACTTCCTGGATGAGGGGTGTGTGTGTGTGTGTGTGTGTGTACACGTGCACTCGTCTGCCCCCATGCATGAGGGTGTTTTGTTCTCTATTGGAGTATGTACTTAGATCATGAGAGCTTGTATTGGGCAGTAGTAACCCAGTAAAGGATTTGCAATTCTAACTCATTCCAAGAGATTAAAGGAAAATATGCCTCTGTTATCAAGCCCTGACATCATCTTTCTCAGAAGTTTCACATATACTTGAGTTCTTTTTAGTTTTCGGTTAGTGTGTGTTCTCAGAGCATGAACTTTACCACGTATTAGTCTAGCTTCACTACAAGAATGAAGTGTGCATTGTGTCCATGCTACTGCCCTTTTCCAGAAGTTACTGCTTTTTACTGTTTTAGAATAGACAACGCACAACATCTTGTAAAAGTTGTCTATTCCCAACAGGGGCACATCTCCACCCTATCTCCAGACCAGTCCTGATACCTCACATCCATTGGAGTAGACTTGTAGTAAATCCTTCCTCCCACAGCCTGCCTCTGTCATTACAAGTTGAATAACCTGAGAAAAATCTTTGGAGCTAATGCCTTCCTGCCTTTAAGCAGGGATCTAGAGAGAAGCCATGGGAATGTGACTCTGGCTTACTTTGGCTCCAGTTTCCTTCTGTTGGTCATTTTCTGGAGCCAGAGACAAGAGAGAAATCATGAAAGCTCAGCCTTTCTCCCTTTTCCCTTCTGTCTGCTGCCAGGCAGTTGACTAAAAGGGAAAAAGAGCTGTGGAGCCAAGCTCCAGTTGTGCCTTCCTGAATTCTCCTCCCACCATTCTGACTGAAGGGGTCCTTTTGCCCAGTTGGAAGGGCTGCTGGGTGGCTTGAGGCAGGCTTGAGCAGGTGAGTTTGAATGGTTCATCATCTCCCTTATAACGTAAAGAATATTGTCATCTGGTAAGTTTCTGGTACATTAAAAGACCACGCATTAAAAGACCACAAAGCCCAGTGTATTTATGAATTTCCACTTGGAGGGATGTAAGAGACTGTGCTGGCTCTATTATTTTGTTTCATTTATTTATTTAAGATGAAGAAGGAAAAGCACAGAAAAGCTGTGACTTGCCTGAGTCATGCACTGAGTCACTTGGCAGAGAGAGCTGAGCATCTCAGATGTTCTGATAACATGATCTCTAAACTTTAATCTCATGCGATTGCACACTATTTTGAAAGTCATTGTCAGAGTTACCACTGTGTCAACCCAAAGGAGTGTTTTCTTTTGCTTTCTGAAATGCAAAAGCTGGGTAGAGTGAATCAAAGAAGATAAGGAATGCTACTTAGAGAAGATGGTACTTTCTTGTTTTAAATGCATGTGCTGAGAAAGACTGGTAATACAGAAGACATGGAGGCAAGGCAGTGGGGGGTGAGAGGAGGTTCCGTTTATTTACCAATAGTATGAATGAGACTAAGACAGTAAATTCATTCCCTGTCTGGGAGTGGCCACTAGCAGCTCCTTCTCAGTCCCCTCTCCCACACCCAACCATTGGCCCTATAGATACGTGCTGTTAGTCACAAGAAGTTCTAAGAGGAAAAGCATGGATGATATGGTATTTACCTATTATTAATCCATCATTTATTTTTAAGAAGGAAACAACATCAGGTGCCCAACCTAATGAGATACTGTTATCTTATGTGATATAGGGCACATCATATATTTAAACAGCTCTAGAGTTGGGCATAATAAAATGGACTGTCAGAATACAGAATGTACTCCAATAACGAATATAGGAATAAGAAAGGTTTTGTTTTTTTTTTTTTTTTCTTTCCCCTACATGGTTATGGCAAGTGGATAAAAGGGGGTTAAATGGTAGACAAGATTAGTTTGGTGGTAGTAATACTGCCCAAGTACCAGTTTATCTTAAAAGCACATGGTGTGTGTGGGACACATGGTGTGTAAATAACAAAGCCAGGTGAGTAAAATTGTTTTAAGGATTTTAAAAATCAAAAGAAAAATTCATTAGTGTAGAAATGGAATAAAAGCAAGCCAATCGCTATTTTCATTACTCCTGAAAAGTAGTAAGGTGGTGATGCCATCATTCTTTTTCTTTTCAAATTTCTATTTAAATTCTAGCTAGTTAATATACAGATGCCATCATTTATCTAGAAATCCAATCAATAAACAGTAGGACATTGTAAGAAAATGCAATAATGGATGCACTGATTGAGAACAAGTTGGGATGTGCTGTGAGAAAGGGGATAAATAGGTCGTGGCAGCTAAGGAGAGAAGCCTGTTTCGGTTAGTGACCCAGAACCTATAGTAATCAATGAGAGAACAACAACAACAACAAAAATCATATTAAGCAAGCAAAAGCCCTTTCACTGACTCCCATTTTTCTCTAGAAATATATTTTTCCTAACTTCCTGATAGGAAGGGGATATAATAACCTATTTGACTAATAGAGACAAAAATAGAAAAATGCACCAGCCAAGTATTATTCCTAAGAGAGAGAAGAGAGGTGGCTGGATTCTAAGATTTTAAAACCCAACTGGTATTCTGCTATTGCTGGTTTACTTAGTGAGCCCCTTTTGTTGTATTGGCATTTAAAGTACTATTTTTTATGTAATTTGTTTCGAGGTAAATCTAAATTTTGTTGAGAGAATGTTAAAAGGGCTTCATGCCACCTTTTGAATTTGCTGCCTCTGTCTTTGGGCGTAAGGACTGGGAAAGGCAGGATGGAGCGCATGGTCCTAGCTCTGTCCTGCCGGCCAGCCGGCCAGGTATATTTGTAGTCCTCTGACCATGAAAGAATTTGAGGTCAAGAGAATGAGTTAACATGAAAAATTACTGAAGGAAGCCACAAAGAGGTGTGATTGCCTGACCAGGGTGCTCCTTGAAGATGCTGCTACAACCGGAGGAGGGAATTAATAGTTTAAGAAGAAAGGGAATATAGAAAGATTTTAATTGAATTGCATTGATTTTAAAAAATCCCACCAGTGCTCCTTTAATAGGAACTTATGATAAACCAACAGTTCATACAACATTTTGGGGGAGCGGGAATTGCATTCAAGTTGGTGGGGCAGCAAGAAGAGAGAAGTGTGGAATACCGTTTCCTTACGTGCTTGTACATACGGAAGACCGAGCAGTTTCCTCCTGGTCAGATCACTGCAGAGCGTTTTGCAGGCTTCCTCTCAGCTGTTTATTAAGTGAAATCAGCCTGGTCACCTGTTAGAGACTTGTGGAGGAAATCACTGTGGCGTGCTCTGCTATCATCAGCAGCCTATTTTGTCTTTGCTGTTAGCTTCTGACTTTGCCCCGTGTCTCCTCTTTCTTCATCACCACTGTGTGTTTGTGGCATGTTTTATAAATGTACCGCTACTAATGTCCTTGAAACTTGGCATTGCTTATCAGCTCCCACACGCACCCATGTCTTACATTTGGAGGGGTGGTGCCTTGGAGAGTTATTAGAACCCGTGCCATGAAAATGTAACCTCTTCCTTGAATGGATATAGTGAAAATTTTGTTTTGTCTGAAGCCGAATCAAAATTTTCTGAATCATCTCCATTTACCACCACCCCCTGCCCTAAGCAAGCAGGTTTTGGCCATTGGTACTTGAAAACAGTTCTCTGGCTGGCATCCTGGATCAAGGGGCAGTCTCTTTCCAGGGAGCCTAAAATATTTAACATTTAAGATGATGCTAAAACTAAAGGAAAGTAATTTTCCTTATCTGCATGGCCAGTTATGGGCTGCATGCCTAATAACCCTCATGCCATTCCACAGAAGCAGGCTTTCACACGCAGCCTTGGACTCTGGCTTCGGTGGGGGGTGGGCGCTGGGGAGTGGGTTTCTTTTGTTCATTTTGGGGTGGCTTTTGTGGCCTTCTTAAGAACTTGAGTTGAAAGTTATTTTTTTGCACTGTATGTTTAACAATGCCCTTGACTAGGCATCTAAGATATTAACCAGCTTCAGCAGATTATGCGTCTGACGGGGACCCCCCCTGCTTATCTCATTAACAGGATGCCAAGCCATGAGGTGAGAACAAACAGACTGGATAGGGATATCCAATTCAGAAGGCCACATCCTCATTCTGTTGCCACTGTATAAGCAACACGGTTTTTAATATCACTGAGTGCTTGCACGTGCCTTGAGGGCTTAAGGGGATGAGCACCTCTGTGCTGTGGCAGGATCCTGACATTTGGGAGAAAATGTCATCCCGTCCTCTGGATTGAGAATATAATTTATAGGCTTGTAAATAGAAAGTGATATGATTTTTATATTTGGGTTTTATGAATTAGTGCTCAAGAGGCTGTTGTGTTTTCCTAGTGAGGGTATGTTAGCATCTGATGACTGTAGGCTGGAAGGGTATTGAACTGAGGGCCGTTAGGTTGCTTTCCTGGTCATCAAGTTTTTATAATGATGACCCAAAGAGGATTCTTCCTTTAAGATGAAAAAACAAGTCTATAAAAGATCCAACACTGATAAGTACTATATTTAAAAGAAAATACACAAATAATATGGAATAAATGCGAACAACTTACATAAGGCCATTCGTCATCTTTATCAGTTCTTCCTAATTAATTTGATACTGGTTTTATTATCAGAGATGGTTGGGGCACTTCTTAACACGGTGCCCTTAATCTTTTTGGGAGTCAGGCTGTCGTCACAGAGGCCCTTCCCAGCAGTGTTGTTTCTGCTTCAGCTATATTCAGGTAGTTTTAAAATTTACCTTTATTTATCTTATTGGAGGGATGACTGTTCTCTGCACGAGACAGGTCTCTCTTACCTCTATCTTCCCTTGATCCTTTTATCTATGTGCTGGAGGAGGAAAGGATTACAGACATGTGGATATTCAATTCCTAGAACTTTCTTTTAAAATTGGAGAGATTCTCAACCAAAGCAGCCTCCCCTTCTTGCCACACATACAAGGACTAAGAAGGTGAAGTTGCCCTAGTAGCCAGAGATTTTTCTAGGCTTTTGTGAGCACACATGTTAGCGCACACATGCACAAACGCACGCGCGCGCGCGCACACACACACACACACACACATTTTTACTGTTGAGCTGTATTAAAACAGGAATTTGAAGTGGTTAAGACAGATTCAGAGAAGTTTTATCTCAACTACTCAGATGGACTGATAGTGGGATTTATGTTTTGAAACAGGGAAGGTCATAGCAACAGTTTAATACCTAATATCTGAAGTACACATTTATGAGTTATATTTGTATTTATATGGTTATTCTCAAGACTAGTTTTTGGTCAAGTTTTTGGGTTTGCCTTGGTAGAGCTATCAGTCCTTAAAAGTATTTGACACCTTAAGTTCCTTTGAGTAGAGTTCAGAAATTGTGAAGTTGAAACACCCTTAGAGAGTGAGAGCAAACTTCTAAAGGCAACAGGGAAAGCAACTAAGTTTGTTGAGTTCTCACTCTGTGCCCAGTACTGTGCTAAAGAAGTACTGGTTTGTTATCTCCAGTCCTCACTGCAGCCCTGTGAGTAGGCATTGTGAATCTCATTTTATCGAAGAGGAACTCAAGCCTTAACGAGAATGAGTAACTTGCCCAAAGTGATCAAGTCAAGATTCAAACTCAAGCCTGTTCCACCATAGGGACCAAACTTGTAACAACTATACTGGTAATATAAATGTTGTTTGTATCAAAATTTTAGTTTGAAGCTTTTTCATGAGCCTTGTCTTATTTGAATATCACAGTAACCGTATGATACAGGCAAGCCAAATACTAATATCTAATACTAATATTTTGCAGATGAGGTCACTGATAAGTCGGTTGAGACTTGTGTAAGACATACCTCCTAAGTGGTAGGGGAAAGATTTCTGCATAGGCCACGTAACTTAAAAATCCATTATTCTTTGTCACTCTTACTGAGTTGCTTTAGTATTTTTAAAATGTGTTCAAGACTTTTAGGATGATATACTAGGCTTGTGTTTACTTTCTTATTACCAAGATTACTTTGTTAACAAGGTTTAGCACTGATACCCTTTTTACAAACTGAGAGTACCTACTGAGATCAGTGCCGTCAGAACTGCTGGTCTTAGACTCTCTTTAGGAGTCCCAATCCCTAGCTTTCTAGGTAGGCTGTCTCAGAAAGAGGAACTTCTTAGATATCTTGGCCTTATTTTTTTTTTTTAAACTTCTGATCCCTGGATCAGAAAGCTAATAAAAGGGAACTTAATTGCTTAGCATTCTTGTTCACTTAAAATGTAACCATGAGAGATAGCCAGAATAAACAAAAGTGCTGATCAAAGGTAAGGTAGTTAGAATGGCAATAAGAGAGAAATCTTTTAATTGAATATCAAAGACAGTCATAAACATTGAAGCTAGCAGACCTTGTCAGTGAATGCTTGTTCCCTGGCAGGACTGAGACTCTCTGGGAGCAGTAACATGATTGAACAAAGCCATTTGAAAATGTTTTATTTTTGCAGGCAAGGAACTACATTCAGTCTTTGACCCAGATGCCGAAAATGAACTTTGCAAATGTATTTATTGGTGCCAATCCCTTGGGTAAGTTGATCATATCCTCACCGCATGAATATTGAATTGTTAATGACATAAATTGGGTATTTAAAAAAGAGTTTTTCCTTTTGATTAAATAGGGTACCATTAATTAAGTGCTAGAAGGTGGTAAGTAATGCCATTTATTTGTGTTTGTGTTTTTGGGTTTTTTAATCACGTGATATGCTTATATATTTATATGGTCCTAGAATTTGGTAGAGGAAATGAGATTTTATGGTGAAGAAAGGAGAGCAAATGGTGGGGATGTTGGGAGAAAAGATTGAGGGGCACAGGAAGAAGGAGGTATGGAGGAAAGCCTGTGACTTCACAACTGCTGGTGTTTTGTGGTGTCCCAAGCCAAGGGCAGAAACAACCGAAGGACAGATGGGTGTTTAGAGGACCCGCCCCCAGGAGTTCCCTGCGGTACGCCCTGTGCTGCCTGTAGCTTCCCAGTCCCACAGATCCTGCTGTCTTTGTGCATTTTTTCCTTTCTCCTCTTCTTCTGCCCTTCCCCCAGGGAGTTAACCATTCTGTGTTCTTCGTGGAGTGAATTTGCCACCGCAGACTTTAAGGAATGGCTCCATATTTCTTCCTGCCACCATCACTTCTGGGATCCTCGGCAGAGAGATGGGATAGTAGTGGCTGCAGGATATGTACTGCCTTGGCTAAAAAGGGAGTTGATTTATTCCTTAAAGTTGGGGTCTAACATGTGCTTTGGTTGGCCCCTAGAAGTGGCATTGCCAAGACCCTACTTCCCAGATTCAAGGATTGTGCAGTAGACCATGCCATTTAACAGCAGACATGGAAAAATCAGACCAGGCCTTCCTATGAGACAGGGAGGGGAGCCATGGTATGATAATGGTCTAATCAACCTTCTCACTTCCCTGAAGATTGTGTTATACTGGTATGTGCTCCACTCTCTCAGTGGGTCATCCCTCTGCTGGGTCCCAAAAACTAATAACAAAGATTTAGTTTTTTCCTTTGAGAGTGGATAGTCACGATGCCCTCTTCAGAAGTTGTAGTGAGAGCTCAGTGGTTTTCCCTTTTTAAATACCTCATTCACAGTGACCGTTGAGAACGATTTCAGTGTTACTGTGGTAATTCTTAAAATGGCAGAGATGCTCACATTCTTTGAGATGGTGGGCAGTCCTGGGTGAGTCTGTGTCAGCCTTGAGATTGTAAGTAGGCCAGATCTCAGCTGGGCCACTTTCACATCCAAAAATGAGTCCACAGACTCATCAGGGGTATATACAGAATTTTAGGCAGTTGGTTTAGGTCTGCATCTGCCCTGGTATGCTCCCATTGGCTCTGCAGGATTTATTTGAACTCTATTACCTAGTTCAAGGATCTGTGACAAGCTCTATTTGAGTTGTAAATACTCTAGGATGTTGGGAAATTGTGCTGCCTGCTGGTAGCTTTCTTGTCTGTCATTCTGTTCCGAATGTATTTTCATCGTACCAGTTCATGTTTCAGACCTGGCAGTGCTCACTGTTTAACTTCCTGTTAGCCAACTCCAAGAGATTTGTTAACTCATTTTTTTCGGGGTGGGGGGACGGGGGGGGGCATGTATGTGTCCCAGTAGCTTATTTAGGTCACATCTATCCTTCTCTGGAATCATGACATTTAAACATTCAAAAGAACTGGATACCACTTAGCAATACAGACTGCCAATGAGTTGAATGGAGGCTTTGGGCCATCTGGTGCTCAGCACTGCAGTTCTCAGAATTTAAACATGCCTAATAGCTCACTGCCAAACAGTGACGTCATACAAAGAGTTTCTTCTTGCAGACAGAACATGGTGTTACTGACCACGAACTTGTGTCCAGCATATTAACTGAGCAGGAACACACCAACGATGTAAACAAACGACAGCTGTATTTTGTCAGTCACTGACTTCATGTTTGACAATTATTCTCAAAACATGAATTAAAACTTGAATTGTCCTTTGTGTATGTGCTGCCGAAGCGAGCACTTGAATTGCCCTCTGATATAGCGTGTGTCTTTCTAGCTGTCAAGATCTTAGAGGAATCTTTTCCTTACCCCGACCTTATTCCTCACCAAGGTATCGGTGATTGCACAGAGTAATTTTCACCCTAGGAAGCCCAATCAGATGCAGTGTGTGGCCCTTAATTGGATCCTGGCTTGAAGAAGCCAGGGATAAAAGACAACTTTGGGATAATTGGAGAAATTTTAACATAAACTGGATTTTAGATGATATTTGAGAATTATTTAGTTGTCAGATAAGATGGTTTTGTGGTTATATAGAAAGATGTCTTTATGCTGAAATACTTAGGGGTAAAGTATCATGTCTATCATTTTATTTTAAAATGGCCCAGCAAAAAAAAACAGAGTTAGATAGATAGATAGATGGATAGGGAAATAAATAATGTTTATTGTTGGATATGGGTAGTGGACATATGAGTATTCACTGCACTGTTCTGTATATTGAAGTTTTTCATAGTGGAAATTTTATATTTCCTTTATCCAAATATCATGCCTTACCCACACACCCATGTAAAACCCTCAGTTTGTTCATTGTTGGGAGATCTGTTTGATGAATATTCATTGCCTTATGTTAGTAAATAAAAAGCACAGGGAGACAAAAAAGTAAAAATATTAAAAAGCCACCCTGCTTACCTCTTCTCGATTACTTTGGTTATAGGCTTTCTTTCTTTCTTCCTTTCTTTTTTTTTTTTTAAAGATTTTTATCCATTTATTTGAGAGAGAGAGAGTATGAGTCGGGGGGAGGGGCAGTGAGAGAGGGAGAAGCAGATTCCCCGCTGAGCAGAGAGCCTGACACCAACACCCGCTCTACCCCAGGACCCAGACCGTGACCCAAGCGCAAGGCAGATGCCCAACTGACTGAGCCACCCAGGTACCTGTAGGCTTTCCTTTTGACACAGTTTGACTACGTGGTAACACTTTGACATTGATGTTCCACAAAAGCTTGTTCAAACAGTCTCAGGTATTTTTAAAAATTCCTCTTTAGTAATGTATTCTTAATACAAAACACATTCCACACACACACACACATACACACACATAAAGAAGAAAAGGAGTAACGTTTCCTAGAGCAGACACATGGGGGGGAATGCGTGTATTCTCTTTGTTCAGTATGGAGATTCAAAACTGTGTTTGCCGGGCGCCTGGGTGGCTCAGTGGGTTAAAGCCTCTGCCTTCGGCTCAGGTCATGATCCTGGGGTCCTGGGATCGAGCCCCGCATCGGGCTCTCGGCTTAGCAGGGAGCCTGCTTCCTCCTCTCTCTCTCTCTCTCTGCCTGCCTCTGCCTGTTAAATAAATAAAATCTTATAAAAAAAATTTTTTTTTAAAAGTGCTTAATAAGGCCTAAATTTTTGCTAATTGTTAAAAACTCTTTTTTTCCTTCCAATCCGTGGGACTGAAAGCTGTCGACTTGCTGGAGAAGATGCTTGTATTGGACTCAGACAAGAGAATTACGGCAGCCCAAGCCCTTGCACACGCCTACTTTGCTCAGTACCATGATCCTGATGATGAACCAGTAGCTGACCCTTATGATCAATCCTTTGAAAGCAGGGACCTCCTTATAGATGAATGGAAAAGTAAGTTATAAGAGCAGGATTAACATCTAGTGTGAGGACTTAAATTTAAAAATCTTTCTTAGGTGAGCCACTGTCCAAAAGCTGTGGGAAAACAGAATTTCTAGTTATAACCAACTTGTTAAAACTGGTAACTAGTGTCTCTGATGCAGAGCGGGTATGTTTCTCTGATGTAGATGAGGACACTGTCTGGACCTTTGAGGTGCTCATGTCTGGTCTGATTTTGTACCCAGCCCCTTAACAGCCATATAGAGCTTTGAGGTTTTTAAGTCAGAATCTGCATTTACAATATCTGTCTGAGATAAGTAGGGAATAAGGTATTTTTATAGTTTTACAGTCGCTAGAACTCTAGAATTATAGTTTCACAATTGATAGAGAGTTTATTTCGTGTCTGTTACCATAGACCTAGTTAAGGACACAGCCATACATGGAACCCATGTCTCCTGTATGTCCAGCTTCAGATTCTTTGCATAAAATGCACATTCAAAACTCCAGATGGATCCCCTAAACCAGAATTACCTGTTGCTGTCGCTTGTGGAAGAGCTGTTATTCTTGAGCACCTTCTCCAGAGAGCTTTAAGAAAGGAGGCCCTGCTGAGTGAAACAAATAAGTAAAAGTAGCTCTTTTTTTCTGTATTCTTGAACTTCTGTGATCACATGTGCCATTAGGCTGTCACAAATAAGCAATGAGGGGGTTATTTGAAATAGTCCATCAAACCACTAGCCTGGACAGGAAGGAAAGATCTTGAGCCTAGAAGTTAGAGTACCTACTAGTGAAGAGAATAGTCTAAACACTCACATCCCACCTTTCCTTCCTGGGTTTTAGGCCTGACCTACGATGAAGTCATCAGCTTTGTGCCGCCACCCCTTGACCAAGAAGAGATGGAATCCTGAGAACCTGGTTTCTGTTCTGTTGATCCCACTTCACTGTGAGGGGAAGGCCTTTCCATGGGAACTCTCCAAATATCATTCAAGTGCCTCTTGTTGCAAAGATTTCCTCCATGGTGGAAGGGGTGTGTGTGCGCGCGCACGTGCGTGTGTATGTATATGTATGTGTGTGTGCTCCTGTGCGTGTGCATGTGTGTGTCTGTCTCTGTGGGAGGGTAAGAGAATAGGAGCAAACTATGATCACAGTGGCTTCACGGGCAGTCCCAGAAACTCCGAGGCGGCCTCTGCTTGCCCCTTGGGAGAGTCAGCTCAGGCAGGCAAGGGCTGCCGTCTTGTTCGGGTTTGTTACGTGCAAAATAAAGATACTAAACGGCCCAGATCCCAGTCATGCTTTTGCCATTTTGGCTTCTCCCATGGCCCTGTCTAGAGGTGGGGGGTAGTCTCGCTGACAGCCCGTAGTGGCCCAGAGAGGGGGCGCACACTTTCGGGCTTCCGCGGAAGCGGGCCCTCAGCGACGGCGCGCGGCCAAGAAGGACCAACTGCCTTCTGTGCGCTAGTCTGTGATTGATTTGTTTAGTGTGATTCTCAGAACTCAGCAGGTATGTGCGAAACTGTAAATATGTTTGTGCCTTAAGAGGAGAGAAGAAAGTGTAGATAGTTCAGGTGGCGCGGCCAACCACGTGCCGAGCCCGGCAAGCAGTGGGCTTGTCCCACCGCCGCTGGAGAACCAGAAGTGACCAGGGAGCCCTCGGAGGCATCGTGTGTGCATGTGTGCGCATGCGTGTGCGTGCTTCTCTCTCTCTCTCTCTTTCTCTCTCTCTGCCTCCGCCCCAGGGGCTGCCATTTCTCTGCTCGCTGCCCCCCGCCCCCCTCCAGCGCAGAGGTTTCTTGCGCATTAGCCCCAGCAGGCAGAAGCCGGTTCTTGCTGTCAGTGTACTTCCTGTGTACTCTTTATTCCCAGCAGAGTGACGATGTGTTTTGCACGTCTTGCTATTTGAGCATGCACAGCTGCTTGTCTGTTCCCTTCGGGAGGCCCTGGTGCCAGGCAGGTTTGCCAGTGAAGACTTCTTGGTTAGTTCAGAGCCCATGTCACCTCTGCTGATGCCAAGGGCAGGTGACATCATCCTCTCTCCAGCCCCAGTACTATTTTGTGTTGAACACAATTGATACTCCAGGTGCTTTTGATGTGAAAACTATGAAGAAATGGAACAGATGGGTCAATAGCGTTTTCATTCTTGCCATCTCGTTTTCGACAAACTCTTTTTGGGGAGCCGTCATGGGAAAGATCAGGGCTTTTCCCGGGAATATCTCAGACTTTGAAAAACAATTGTTCTCTTCACTCCCAATAGCCAATGCTAAGAAATGCTGAAAAATCAAAGTGAACAATAAAAGCTCATGAGGCCAGAAACTCCTTTTGCGATCTTTGTCTAAAAATGGTTATTAAAAAAAAAAGTAATGAGGCGTCTTTTCCACCCTTCTTTGGAAGAGGGTCTTCTTGGCAGCTTAACATTGACTTCTTGGTCTTGGTTTGGGGAGAAATCATTTTGTTTCAGAATTTTGTATATTGCAGGAATCCTTTGAGAATGTGATTCCTTTTGATAGGGGGAAAGGGCAAATTATTCTAATATTTTATATTTTCAACTTTATAAAGATGAAATATCCTCAGGGGTGGAGAAGAGTTGTTTTTTCATAATTTCCTGAATTGCAGGCGTCTTGTGCTACATAAGGGCCCATGTATCTAAACCTCTTGTGAAATAAGAATGTGTAGAGCCACTTCCACTATTGGCTGTGTGACAGAATCTCGTATTTGGGACAAGGTGTCTCCATTTCTCTATCACAGCACAGTGGTACGTGCGCTTCGGAGGGACAGGGTAGGACCTCCGAGTCAACTGGAGCGAGAAGGAAGGAGGCAGGCTGACTGTGATGGTGCCTCGCCTGGGATTCTCCCCCTCTTTAAAGGAAAATGAACGCAAAGGCCTCATCTCCTTTATATACAGTTCAAATCCTCACAATCCACAGCAAGATGAATTTTATCAGCCATGTTTGGTTGTAAATGCTAGTGTGATTTCCTACAGAAATACTGCTCTGAATATTTTTTCATAAAGGTCTTTGCACATGTGATTGTATATGCATTAGGAAGCTGAATGTTCCAGGAGCCTGGACTCTGCTGGAGCCCCTGGAAGAGCTCCTTGGTTTCTGAGCATCATGCTCCCATCTCCTGATTTCTCTGAACAGAAAGCAAAAGAGAGAATGAGGGACACTGCTATTTTATTTGTATTCATGAACTTGGCTGTAATCAGTTATGCCATATAGGATGTCATACAATACCACTGGTTAAAATAAAGCCTATTTTTCAAATTTAGTGAGTTTCTCAAATTTATTGTATTTTTATGTCGACTGTTTTTAATTTAGTGCACAGTATGGCATTGTACTGACGTTCTTTCAATTGTGGCCTGGCATATGTTTCTGATAGATCTTAATATTTACTCCTAAAATTTAGAAAACACTTTAACAGATGGTACACTTTCTGGTGAAGCAGATCTGAGTCTTTGATGTAGATGGGTAGAGCAAATAGCAGAGAAGGTATAACATGGCAGGCAGAGTGTTACTGCACTTGGGTATCAGAGTGGTCTAGGACAGGCGTCAGCAAACTATGGCCCAAGAGCCAGATCTCGTCTACCGTCTGTTTTTGTATGGCCCGCTAAAAATGGTTTTTACATTTTTAAATGGCTGAAATCAAGAGGACAGTATTTTTGTAGTGTGTGAAAAATAATGTAAAATTCAAATTTCAATGTCTATAAATAAAGTTATATCAGAACACAACCACACGTTTGTTTATGTATTGTCTGTGGCTGCTTTTGTGCGACACAAAGTTGAGCAGTTGCAGCAGAGACCAGAGGGTTTACAAAATCAAGACTGTTCACTCTGGCCCTTTACAGAAGTTTGCCGACCCCTGGCCCAGGACTTCAGTTTCCTCATGTGTAAGATGCGGTTTGTTTAGATAGTTGTTTGGGTTCTTCTCAGCTTTGACGTTCTAAGACTATCTGTAGAAAGTATATTTTTATTTGAAAATTGCCTGAGAGAAGGTTGTATGTGTACATATATATATATATATACATTGTTTATAGACTTCGAACCAAATGTGTTTTATGACTCTTTTATCTTACGGTCCTTGACAATTTTCTTCAAAACTACTATGTACCATAGGATTAAAGAGCTGCAAGGTCTCATGGCTGTTTTCAGGGCCCGTGGTGTTGTGCTTCCTTTCTCTGCCTAGGAATGCTAACCGGTGACCCGGGATGGATTGTGAGGCCCGGCCTGTGAGGATATCAAGAGCGCGCAGCTGGGTGTTTTGTCCTGTGGTTTCTGGGCCCAGGCTGGCAGCTGGGAATAATGGCACAAGGCAAACTAAGCACAGACTCTTTTCTTCATCCTGTCCTCATTAGCTTCATAAGAGGGTAAAAGAAAAGGGACCCACTTGTCACATGTGGTGTATCAGCCCCTGTAAGGATCAGACAGTTGTAGGAAATATTTTGCTTCACATACCAGGCATGAGTGCTGTGACACGGCCTTCCTCCTGGGCTTCTGGGTGGAGGCCCTGCTTATTAGCTTAAGGAGAATTGACACCAGAAAAAGCTCACCTAAAGTGAATCCACTTAAAATGGGGACCAGAATTGCATGGTGTGTGCTGGGGATTGGAGGAGAGAAGAAGTCTGATTGGGACTGTCACGAAAACTGAACAAAAGCATAAGAGCATATTCCTAATTTCAAATACACTTTTGTAATGAACAAAGAACAAATGAAGTGTTTCTCAAGGGACACCGTTTCTCTGCCTGCAGTATCCTTCCCATTCCGATTTTTGTGGCATAATCATAGAGGAAAATTTTGCAAAAATATTTGAGGTCTTACTCAGTTTTCCTAAGGGCCTCAATCTTTAATACTCATATTGTTCTTTTTTAAAAAATATTATTCATTCATTTGAGATAGACAGATAGAGCACGAGCAGGAGGAGAGGCAGAAGGAGAGGGAGAAGCAGACTTCCTCATTGAGCCAGGAGCCCCACATGGGGCTCAGTCCCAGGACCTGGAGGTCACGACTGGAGCCGAAGGCAGATGCCCAGCCATCCGAACCACACTGTCCTTTTTTATAAGTATCTATTGGTGATCACTTTATCACCTTTCCCTTTTTATTGTTGTCTGGTCTGAGTCTGCCAGAGCCACATTTTTTAGATCTGAACAGTTTTCTAGCATTATTTGTCAAGTTTATCAAATCTACCATCTTTTGCAAGATTTGCAGTTATCGCAATTAACCTGTCATTGGTCATATGCTTATAGTTAGAGACAAACAGAAGATTAGAATGGGTAAGATGGACACTCCAGGTTCTGATACTTATGAAGCAAGGAGGGACTAATGTTATAAGTAGTCCATTCATTAGTGAATGTTTATGTGTGACAACTTTCGCTTTTCTGTACAACCTGATAGCTACAAGGACTTGGCCAACACGCAAATGAAGATCTTTTTTATTTTATGATACAGATACGTTTTAATATACATATACTTTGAACTTAGCATTTATACTTCTCAGGACTTAGAGGCATCACAAGTGCACAAATGAAAAAGTAAAAGGTTATTCAGGGTCCTTTTAAAAAAAGACTTTATTTATTTATTAGAGAGAGAGAGGGGAGGGAGGGGCAGAGGGAGAGGAACAAGCAGACTCAAGTACTGAGCACAGAGCCCGACACGGGGGTCAACTCCACGACCCTGAGATCATGACCTGAGTCAAAATCAAGAGTTCGTTGATTAACCAACTTTGCCACCCAGGCACTCCAAGGTCTTGTTCTTTATTAATAGCAAAATATTGGAAGGAACCCATGTATCTGTCAATGAGGACTTCATGGTTATCTAACAGTGAAACACCGTTTATCTAGGTATGGATACATGCGCAAGATACATTAGAAGGAAAGTGGCAGAGAGAAAAAAGTCTCTCTCTTTTTTCTTTGTTTTACTTTTTAAGATTTTATTTATTTATTTGACAGAGCAAGAGAGCACAAGCAGGGGGAGCAGCAGGCAGAGGGAGAAGCAGGCTCCCCACTGAGCAGGGCACCCCATGCGGGGCTCGATCCCAGGACCCTGAGATCATGACCTGAGCCAAAGGCAGACGGTTAATAACTGAGCCACCCAGCTGTCCCTGTTGTCCTCTCTTTTTACGGATAGAAAGTAACGGCTAGGAAGAGCCTAGAGGAACACACACAAAACTCAGCAACCATCTCTGGGTAGTGGGATTATAGGAGGCTCTAACTTTGTGCAATTTGTTATGTTTTTATTATGAAACTCTGAATAATTTGTTTTGGAATCCGAAAACTTTTAAAAAATTTTCTGATGAGAAAGGTTTTTGGGGGTTTTTTTGGTGTGTGTGACCTGGGGAACCATTCCCCAATTTCAGTTTTGCCTGGGTCAGAGCCCAACTTCCTTAGACGGAAGAACACTTGCTGGGAAGGAGTTGCACCTGGCTGTTGGGCCTCTGACAAGCAGAACACCACCACTCCATCGTAGCACGAGTCTCCTTCCCAGCTGGAAGCACCTGGCAGTTTCTTCCCCAACAGAAGAGTGTATTTTATGGATCTGATGCCAGATTTTTCAACTTTTGGCACTCTTGACATCTTGCTCCTTTCTCCCAGCTCTGACAGCCAAAAATGTCTCCACATATTGCCAACTGTCCCCTGGGGCAAAATCACCCCTGGTTGAGAACCACCGGTCTAAAGCTGACACCTCTCACAGTGTCCCACAGGCTTGGTCAGTAGAGCAGTTGACTATTATCTTGGGGTCGTGAGTTCAAGTGCCACATTGGGCCTAGAGCTTACTTTTTGAAAAATGTGTGTGTGTGTGTGTGTGTGTGTGTGTGTGTGTGTGTAAATAATAAAGCTGGGGGGGCGCCTGGGTGGCTCAGTGGGTTAAAGCCTCTGCCTTCGGCTCAGGTCGTGGATCCCAGGGTCCTGGGATCGAGCCCCACATCAGGCTCTCCGCTCCTTGGGGAGCCTGCTTTCTCCTCTCTCTCTCTGCCTGCCTCTCTGCCTACTTGTGATCTCTGTCTGTCAAATAAATAAACAAAATCTTTTAAAAAAAATAAATAATAAAGCTGGTACACCTCTAGTCTTGCAGAATAAAGAAGACTCTTTTCTTGAAGTAATAATCGAAGGTTAACACCTACTAGCCTGTTCTCACTCAAAGATATGGGAAAGGCCTTTTTGAAGACTGGGGTATATCTTTTTTAGAGAAAAGGAAGATGTCAGTTCAGGGAAAAAGTATGCTTGATTACTGGATTGAGGCTCTCCCATTTTTCAAAAAAAAAGGATGTGGGTGTCGAGTGGATAAAGTTATTCTTTGTTCAGAAGCATGTTGGCCATTGCCACAGTCAGAACATTTATTTCAACTGGGGTATGGCTGCAGGATTTTCTTAGGCAGGTGATGGGTTACCGTGGAAAGAATACTGGGTTTTGAAGCCGGAAATCCCAGGTTCAATCCTGACTCCAGCTTTCGTCAGGCATGTGACACTGGGATCATAGTTTTCAGTTTTCAAGTGATTGTAAAGGTTAAATGAAATAACAACCCTCTCTGTGCCCTGCATGTTGGGGACACTTGAGGCCCTGGTTAGTTTGCCACTTGAGCTGACCTTGGGTGTTGAGGTGGTTCTATCAGAGTCAGTGTGGGAGTGTCCTCCCTATCATGTGACCTGAAATCACGTGGGAGGACAGCTCCCAGGACAAGATAGTCCAGGGCCTAACTCCAGTGTAGTTTCTGGAAAATTCCCATTATTGAGGCCAGAGGCTGTGGTCTGAGTACGCACAGCCAGAGGGACACTGTTATACTCCCAACCTTCTTGATTCATTCAGTTCAGAGAATGTGCTTTATTTAGAAGTCTCTAAGAAGTTAAGTGAGGAAGTAACCTTAGATCCAGTTTTGCAGTGAAGAAAATCTATATACACCACCACTTCTGCGTGTCAAAAGGTAAAAAAAAAATGTAGCTTAGCCCCTTGACAAAGAGCTCTGATAAAGCTCTCAACTCTTGGGTCCTGGGTGGCTCAGTTGGTTGGATGTCTGCCTTTGGCTCAGGTCATGATCTGAGAGGGTCCTGGGATCAAGTCCCACGTCGGACCCCCTGCTCAGTGGGGAGCCTGCTTCTCCCTCTGCCTTTGCCTGTCACTCTGCTTGCTTGTGCGTGCTTTCTCTAATAAATAAATAAATAAATAAATAAATAAATAAATAAATAAATAAAAATCTTTAAAATCAAGTTACAGTCTAGGCTCAGATAACTATAAATAGGGTTTTCCACTTCCATGAATGTCCAGCAGGGTGTATTTTGTTACACGAAGCAATTCTTGCTGAGAATCTCACTCTGCGTTACGCCTCCTATGTGAGAATTATCAGAAGCCCCAGTCATGGCGACAATTGTACATGACTCCAAGACTTCCCAAGTTCACTCTCAGGGAACTGCTGACATAGACAGGCCTGGCTTGGGGGGCTGTGGAGTGAGACTTCCACGCTGAAGGACAGGTCTGCTTTCCTCTTCTCCCTCTCCTTCCCCTTCTTTCCCTCCTTCCCTACTAAAAAGTAGTTATTTTATTGAACCCCTACTGTATGATCTACAAGTCATGTCTCAAGTTCTCATCCAGAGTCACAGAACACCTGAGGCCAGAATCCACCGACCATCCTGGAGTCAACATTGAGGGACTCCTAGCTCCACAGTTATACAGCATTGACAGTAGACATGCCTCTCTTGGTTTTTGAAAGAAAATCAAGGAAAAAATGTGTTCAGTGTGCATAGTTTCCTCCAAAGACTTGCCGGCTGTTTTGGACCAAAGAGGAGAGGAGCAAAAAGGACACCAGTGTCCACGGCGCCACACCTTCTTGCTTACCTGGACTGGAGATGCACCCCCAGCCCTCTGGAGGGAAGTGGGGCTGAGGGGGAGCAGCAGCAGCTACCTTTACCCCCATCAGTGCCTCTCGCTCTCTAGGGCCATGCTCTGCATGTAGAAGGCCACGGTGGGCTTCAGCCTTCTCTCTTCTGGTCTTATGCGTGGCATTCCTCTATGCAGGAGCCCCTGCCTCCTCCTCACTCGCCAGGCTATGGATCCCTGTCACTCCCTCTGTAAGCCTTCCCTGCCCACCCCAAGCTTGGATGAGAGGTCCCTTGTGTGTGCTGTTGTTCTTGTCTGCACTGATTGATGGTGACGCCATCTGCGCTTTGTCATCACTGTTTTGTCATTGCCTGGGGTTTGTCTCACCTGCTCCAGAGGAGAAACATACAAATGTTAAGGACAAAGGCCCTGGAAACAGTCTGAGTGAGTCCAAGTCCTAGCCCCTCCAGCTCCCAGGGAGGGGTCCAATCTTGAGCAAATTACTTAAATCTTTCTGAATCTACCTCATAGTGTTGTTGCGGGGATTATCTGAGCTGAGGCATGTAAACCCTTGGCATACATCACTCAGTACCTGTCAGTTTAGGATTGTATGTTCTCAAGGGCACAGACTGTCTTGTTCAGGACCGTGTTCCTGGTACCCAGCACACAGTGGGCAGCCAACCCCTGGCGGCTGAGTCAGTACTAAATGACTCTCTTCTTTTAATCACTCGCACACCATCTTGTCCTCTGCTTCCTGTTTTTATAATCAACGATCTTAAAAAGCAAAGGCCATCTAAAGAAAGAGACCAAATACGGACCAATTATCTGCCCGATGAATCAGTGCTGTGTGGAAATTTCCGGTTTAAGAAGCGACAGCGTTAGAACCATTGGATCCCGATTCTCTTGGCTGCCTCTTGCTATGTCGTTTGAGTTGGACGCCCAGCACTTTAATGACTTGGAACAAGAATCAAAAGATTAGTGACGGTGGCTGATGGCCGTGATCCAGGTAATTCCTACTGTTTCCCCATCCATCTGCCACTTGAGAATGAAAATATCAGGGAAAAAGAAGAGGAAAATGGAAGTCATTATGATGTCTTGCCGTTCCACATGCACCTGTTGGGTAACCTCTGTGTGTCAGGCACTGGGAACATGGGAAAAAAATAAAAGATTCCTGCCCTCTTGGAGTTAATGTTCTTAATGGGGAAAATGGTTGCAAACAGCGTACTATTTCCCTGGCACCCCTAGGACAGGACCTCTGAGTGCTCATTGCTGGGGGCCATTTCTGGGCCAGGGATGCCTTTGGTCCCCCTCCCTGGCACCCAGCTGACAGTGGGATTTTGTCACGGGAGTCCTAGGCTTGGGTGTCCGTGACCTGATCAGCTGGCCTCCCTTGCAGGGCTGCCAGTGTAGTTATCTGCTTCTGGTTGGGAGATGTCAAGTCATCCCCTGCTGCCATTACCCGAAGAGTCGTTTCCCCTCGGCCATTGTTCAGGGATGACACAGCCGTGACTCTCTGATCATGGCTGCTGACAAATGCTTGTGGTGGTGTGTTCCCATTGGAGGCTATTCTGTCACTGAAAAGCCCCACCCGCTCCCCAGCTAGAAAAGCCCCACCTGCACCCACCCCACCGAGCCTCTCCCCGGCCGCCACTCAGGTGCCCGCTGCTGGTGTTCTGTTTTTCTTTTTTCTTTTTTAAATTTAAGACTTTATTTATTTGAGAGAGAGACAGAGAGAGCATGAGCAGGGAGAAGCGCAAAGGGAGAGGGAGAAGCAGACTCCCCGGGGGAGTGGGACTCAATCCTAGGACGAACCGAAGGCAGACTCCACCCACTGAGTGCCCCAGGCACCCCCCACTGCAGGTGTTTGTAACCCGCACCAAGCTTGCTGGCATCAAATCACTGACCACATCACTTTCTCTAACTACTCTTATTCTTCCATGACACAGAACGTGTTGATTATTGAAAACGTTTTCAGTGGAGCTAGGTAACCTCCATTATCCCACTCCCCACAAATAATAGTTCTTGACAGGGTGCTTTAAGCTCTAGATTTTCTCAATCTGTAAAAATACATGACTTCTATAAAAATGGTTGCAGATTATTCAGTCTGTGTCAATAAATGGCATTGAGACAAATAGACGGTTACCTTCCTCCTTTAGCCAGGATCACTTCCATGCGAAACAAAGGTTGAAAAGGGGAAGGGCTTTTGAAGCATGTCACAAAAGCCAGAAACCCTCAAGGAAAAGGCTAACGAATTGGATCATGCAGCGGTCGTAAAACTTCCATTCGTTAGAAGACGTCATAAACACCTTATGACATCATGTTTTACTTGTAGGTAATTGTTCTGGAGAAACTTTACCACGGGGCTCAAGGAAATCAATATAGGGGACTTTTCACTCAGAATTATTCGTAATGGAAAGACACTTGGGCGGTTGGCTGGCTCCATCGGTGACATGTGCGACTCTTGATCTCAGGGTTGAGATTGAGACCCACACTGGGTGTAGAGCTCGCTTTAAAAAAAAAAAAAAAAAACTTGAAGAGAAAAACTGGAGCAAATCTCAAAGTCCGTCAATAGGCGGATAGGAAGATAGCTGAAGCGTGTCCCTGCAAAAAAATCCTACCCAGCAGTGAGGACACATGATCGAGGACTCTGCCTCCCCCCAGGTTCTATCTGCATCCCAAGAACAAGTGGCAATGTCTGGAGACATTTTTGGTTGTCACGACTTGGGGGCAAGGGGTGAGCATCTAATGGGTAGAGGCAAGGGCTGCTGCTATGATACACAGGACAGCCCCCGCCCCCATAATTAGCAGGCCCCGAGTGTCGCTGGTGCTGAGGTTGAGAAGTCTCGAGTGAGCTCGAATCAACATGGGCAGATCCCGACAGCAATCTTGAGTGAAAAAGGAAGTTGCAGACTGATCCGGTTTGATATTTTTACAGATACATACATAGCACAAGTAAAAATCACATATGGGAATAATGCACACCCACTCAGCAAATCTGGAACAATCCATCCAGGCATTTTTTTTTTCCCTTTTACGTTCTTATCATGATGCTGGAAAAGTCTCTTTATTGATATAGATGAGGAACAGTAGTGATGAGTGTAAGGGCCCTTGTCTGTTTCATGTCGACTACATTGATAGCTGTGGAATTCTCAGGATAAACAAGGTGCACATTTTCACTATTGTGATAACATGTTAAAACGGCTCTCCTAAAAGCTTGTACCAATTTACATTCCCACCTGCGGGTGACAGTTGTCATTTCTTCTTTCTCTCTGCCTCCTTCACTAGGGTATGAGTTTCTTGAGTGACATGTGTCCATGTGTCTTTAATGTCTCGCTAGGTGCTTCATCCTAAAATTCGTTCGCATGGGTTAAGGCTTTATGACACGTTGCTAAGTCATTTAGAGGACAGAGAGAGATAAGACATTCATAGCCTCAAGAAAGTCAGTTTCATTTCGTTTGAATGTTAACCAACAATTCAAGTCAGAGGGGGAAGGGGGCAGTTGGGCAGGAGCAGCCGGGCACAGCTGGCCCCAGGAAGGGCTCCTGAGCCGGTCCTGGAGGCACAAGGGTCCTCCCCATCCTTGGAAAAGCAGAGGAATGGCATTCCAGAAAGGCAACAGCTCATGCAAAGGTGTGGTGCCAGGGCTGAGTAAGGCATGTTTGTGAGATAGTTAGAATGGAGGTCATCTGGACATCGACACTGCGGAGGATCTGATTGGCAAGAAAGGAAGGCAGCGCCGGGTTGGGGGCAAGCCTTGTCCAACAGGCTAAGAAGTCTAAACTTTTTTCCTGGAGGCAAAAGGGAGCTCACAGGGGCAGGGAGCACCAAGGTGGAAAGGCTGCCCTGACCAAGAAGAGCAGCCACAGCTGGGCTGTGGTCACACCTGCCCTTAGCTTCTGGCCAGCTGCCCAGCAGGAGCACGGAAGTGTGAACGAGTGGAGATCCTGGAAGGCCCGTGAGGCAGGGAGAAGCACCATGCCCAGGGGCCATAGGCCCTGTTGCTGGTTTGTACCCAGTATCCCACGGATCCCTCTTGTCACGTCTCTGCCTAGGCCAACAGCCCCGGAGCCCACTCGCTGTGGCTCTTGACAGCTGACTTTGTGTCGCTCTTCTCAACTCCATGTTCAGTGACATCAAGTTGATAGCTTGAATTTGGCCTGGCGGAAGTATTCACACCACGGAAATCACTAAGTGCTATGCACTGGGACTCCTGATCCCACCCCTACCCCACCTAATGCCAGTTTTCCAAGACACCACTGACTGTTTCCTTCTAGAAATAAGGAGGATCCTGTGATTAGATGTGGAGAAGCATGGGAAGGGAGAGTCTTTTTTTTTTTTTTTAATTTTACTTATTTATTTATTTGACAGACAGAGATCATAAGTAGACAGAGAGGCAGGCAGAGAGAGAGAGGATGGGGAGCAGGCTCCCTGCTGAGCAGAGAGCCCGATGCGATGCAGGGCTCAATCCCAGGGCCCTGAGATCATGACCTGAACCGAAGGCAGAGGCTTAACCCACTGAGCCACTCAGGCATTTAGGGAAACTAAATGGAACATTTAAGAAGATAAATGTGTGGCCAAATAACGGGGGCACCATCAGGAGGAATTCAGATTGCTCAAAAAGGCAAAGGTTGGACCCCCAGGGGCACTGTGCAGAGCAGGTGAGCATAGTGGTTACCAGCACCAACTGCAGTTGAGACTGCCAGGGCCTGAATTGCGGCTCTGACCCTTGTGAGCTGTGTGACCTTGGACAAGTCACTTTGCCTCTCTGTGCCTCAGGTTTGTCATATGAAAAATGGAGGGTACTATGAACTCATCTCATAGGATTCCTAAGAGGATGAAATGAGTTACATGTGTGTAAAGCTCTTAGAACAATTTTTGGCCACAAATTAATGCTTTATGAATATTTGTTAAATACACAAAATAGAAAACCGAAGTACCCAGAGAGGCAGAGTGACTTACCTTAGGTCACACAGGAAATGTGAAGCAGAGCTGGGATCAGAGCCCAAACTTCTGCCATAGCAGGCAGTCCTGCTAGTCTCATCTGGCTTCCTTTGGCCCTGACAAGGGTTGTGGGGCTCCCGGGAATGATTCATGTGTCCTGGCCTTGGAGCATTACATCAGAAAGGCAGAATGGGCAGCCCCAGTGGCCTCTGGCCTGGAAAGGCAGCTTGTTGAGATGCCCTCCGGGGTGCACAGCCTCCTCGGCCCAGGGCAGGGCACGCAGGACCCCAGGCAGGACACTGACCTTGTCCCAAGCTTTGGCAGGTCGTTGAGCTGGGATGGCCCTAGGCCGGAAGGTGAGTGAGCCACCTATCAGCTGCAAACCAAAAGGACAGAGAGGCACAGTAATAACAATGGCTTCTGCTGAGAGCCCCCACTCCTGGCCAGTCACTCTGTGTGTGGAGGGGCACTGTTCTAGGTACTTGGGATTCAGTAATGAACAAAGTAGTCGAAGCCACTCTTCCTGCAGACCAGATGATCTAGTGGGGGCAGGCAGATAGCTGATCAACAGGTGCACTAAGAGATATATAAGGTCTTAAAGGAAAATGAGGCCAGGAGAAGCAGGTGGGGCGTGGCTGGCAATGGGGTCAGGGAGGACACTCAGAGGAGGTGACAGGTGAGCAATCTTGAAGGATGTGAGGGAGCACCCATGCCTCCAGGGTCTCATTAAATCCTGCTATTCGCCCTGGCTGTGTGGGCGTCATTCCCCCACCTTACTGATGAGGAAGCTCAGAGACATGCGTTCACCTACTCAAGGTCACACCGCCTGTAAGTGTCGGCCGGAGATTACTTGTTACTCTCCACCTGCTCCCCAGAGTGTATCCAACGACTCTGCAGTTGTCACAAAGCCTGGGTGTGTGTGCGGTGGGGGAACAGCCAGGGTTGTGGGGTCGGGAGGGTAGGTACTGGGGTACAGAGGTAAGCGGGTCTGGAGGTCACTCTGGAACACTTCCTTGAAGAGGTGGGTTTGGAGCTGAACTTTCAAGATCAGGAAGGAAGTGCAATTCCAAAGGGTAGAGGGTCTGGCTTACCTGCAGTGTCAATGGGAGCAGGAAAGGCAGGGAGGGGCTTGCTTTACCATGGAAGTTTGGTGCAAATTCTTGGTGAAGGAAGAAGAGGTCCCCAAATTTGGGTTGTGTGCCCTGGTTCTTTTTTTTTTTTTTTTTTTAATTTTTATTTATTTAGTTGAGAGAGAGAGAGAGAGAATGAGAAAGTGAGAGCATGAGTGGGGAGAGGTCAGAGGGAGAAGCAGACTCCCCACTGAGCAGAGAGCCCAAATGTGGGATTCAATCCTGGGACTCCAGGATCATGACCTGAGCCAAAGACAGTAGCTTAACCAACTGAGCCACCCAGGCGCCCCCTATGTCCCTTGGTTCTTAATTAAAAGTCCTTTACCACCACACATGGGAGCTGGAGGGCCACACGGGGGGCACCCCCATAGGCCCTGGTTCAGAGAGCAGTGAAGTAACAGTGCGAAGCCAAACACCCTTCAGGATAGAGCGTGTCCAACCCAACAGGGACCACTTGTCCCAGACACCTCACAATGGATCCGACTTCAAGCATGACTCCCCAGCTGTCGCTTCCTCCATTCCACCTTCTGGGTCTTCAAACCTCATTCTCTCATTGCCTCTTGAACCAACAAGAGACGAAGATCTTTGATTCATTCATTCACTATTTATTGAGCACTTCCTGTGGGCCAGGCACAGTGCTGGGCACTTGGTGGTGACCAAGACACTGCCTTCGCCCTCACCGAGTCATTTATCCAGTGGTGGAGGCAGACATTTCATGGAGGACAGTGCTGATTCATCACAGTTACTAAGGAGCCTGGGTGGCTCCATCGTTAAGCATCTGCCTTCAGCTTAGGTCATGATCCCAGGGTCCTGGGATGGAGGCCTGCATTGGGCTTCCTGCTCAGTGGGGAGCCTGCTTCTCCCTCTCCCACTACCCCTACTTGTGCTCCCTCTCTTGCTGTCAAATAAGTAAATATTTAAAAAAAAAAAACAAAACACCTACAATTACAATGAATGCCACAGAGGACAAAGCAGATCAAATGGAGCAGAGTTTGCCCCATCACGGGAATATCTCACCAGACCGACCGCAGACCACATCCTCACAGGACTTGGACTTGGTCAAGGGGCCCGTCTCACGAAGGCTGGGCAGAGAGAAGTGGGTGTTGGGGTGCAGTGGGAGGGGGAGCAAGGAAGAGAACTGTTTGATGTGAGTGGGCGAAGTTTACCTTCTGGGTCCCAAGAAGGTTGGCTGGGAGGGGTTGCTTCCGCAGAGCTGTCCCCAACTCGGTCCGCCACCAGGGGGTGCTCAAACTGAGGGCAGGGAGAAGACCAGGAGGGCGGAGAGAGAAAAGCTCCTATCGTGGAGGGGCACCTGTGAGAAGAGGGAGCCAGATTCTCTGGTCTTGGGATGGATGTTCCTGCTCAGGCCCCGAGGCTGTTGTCCAGCCTCAGCTCCCTAGAAGGGGAAGAGGTGCTGGGGAAGATGGCCCAGGACCCTGAGGCCACTGACCTGGCCCCAGGTGTGGTGAGCTGGTCCCTTGAGGGACTGAGCAGAGCCAGGTTGAAGTGAGGGACAGGCTGTGGAAGGGGGTGGGAGGGGGTGGGAGGGGTGGTGGGGTGGGGAGGGAGGTGGGGGTGGGGCTGGCTGGGTTGGTGGGCAGGCCCAGAACTCAGTGGAAAAGTTGGGAAGGCAGACACCTGCTCCTGCCCTGGAGCTCTGCTCGGCTCACTGCCCTGTGCAGTAAGATATTGCTCACATAGGGCCTCCCCAGACAGACCTTCCCTGACAGCCTGTCTAAAAGAGCTCTCCCAGTCCTTCTTCACAGCCTTACTCAGCGGGACTTTCTTCCCAGGGCTTAACACTGCCTGACATGACATTTGCTCGAATCATCTGAAATGGTCAAATAGCAGCAATTTCTGTGGCTCAGCCTAAGGCTACGTATTTGTTCATTGGTTTTCCATCTGCCTCCACAGTTAGAATGTCAGCTCCACGCGGGGGTGCAGCGGGGGGCATCTTTATCTGTTACATTTCAGTCCCATCCCTGGCACCTGGGTCAGTCCAGGGCACTCAGTAAACCCTCAGTAAACACCGAATGGGTCACATTCACATTGACTGAATGAGTCTGTGGGCTGGGGTAAAGAGAGACTGGGGAGAGGGGGGCAAACCCCGAAACAGACTCTTGACTACAGAGGACACACTGATGATGACCAGAGGGGAGGAGGTGGGGGATGGGTGAAACAGGTGATGGGGATTCAGGAGGGCACGTGTGTCGTGATGAGTACCAGGTGGTGTGTGGACGTGATGAATCACACTATTGCACACCTGCAACTAATATTATAATCTATGTTAACTAAGTGGAAGTTAAATGAAAACTTCAAAAAATTTTTAAAAGCTTGATAACAGAGTTGGATGTGAGTGGGAGCCGCCCAGGAAGCAGCTTCTGGGGCAGGACTGGGAGCAAGGGGCGGGGGTGCTGGGGCAGAGTGGGGGGGGGTCTGGCACTGGGAGGCAAAGCTGGACAACACTGGGGGGGAGGGGAAGAACATCTGGACAGCATCTCCCATGTGCCAGCCACTGAATTACACACCCCTCCAGCCATCTCTCTCAGTCCTCGTGATGTCCCATGAGGTGGGTATTATTGCCATTCCTGGTTTACAGACGAGGAAACTGAGGCTCAGGCAGGCTAACTCACCCAGGGCTAGCTAAGTCAACAAGGCACATGTGCGACTTTCCCTCTGCATTTCCCTACCCCTTCTTTTTTTTTTTCCCCCTACCTCCTCTTGATTTTGATTGTTTTGTGGAGATTTGAAAGCCCCTTAGGAGCAGGGAACCTCTCAGAGCTGGAGCCCGAGTTCTTGGGGGCTCCCTAGCTGTTTCGTCCTGGTGGGACCCCAGACCCATCACGGTTTCTCATTTTGTAGAGGTCTCCTGGCCAATTGTGGTGAGGATTTGAGTGGCTGGCCCTGTATTTGGGACAGAGAGGCCTGTGGTGTTTGAGGCGTGGCTGGATTCCTGAGGCAAGATGGAGTCCAGGTGGCCAGGACGGAGAACATGGGCAGCCAGCCTCATTGTCCTGTGAGGCTTTTATCTCTGTTGAGAGTCATCAATCCCCCCCAAACCCATGCCCTTGCCCCCCACCTTGGCATCATTAGGGGGACAACAGTACAACAGCCTCTTCTCAGGGGCTGTCTGGGTGTTGGGCTGTCTACTTGGTAGTTGAATGCACAGCCTCTGGAAGACCACATCCACCAGCTTCTTGGTCATGTGTGACTTTGGGCCAATTACTTAACACCTCTGGGCCTCCGTCTCTCCATCTGGACAGAGCAGAGCAGCCCTAACATCCGGGAGATGCCTGGTCCCATCAGCCAGGCCTTGGTGGTGCTCACAGGGGGCCCGGCATAGCTCTCTCCTGCTGGACTCCTCCGAGCACAGACAAGGCCATCTGTGACCGTGCTGGGTCAAGACAAAAACAAGACCGCTCCATAATCACGCCTGAAAACAGACAAAACAGGAATACCATCCAGACCACAGAAATGATCAAACATCCCTCGTGTAGCTAATCTGAGGAAAGGTGCTTCTCTACCAATTACAGCTCTTGCCTCTTTCCGGTTGGCTCTCCTTCTAGGTAAGATTTATGATCCCCAACCATAGAATCACCTCTAACTTCCCGACAGCATCTAATCCAGATCAGCCTTGCTCGGGATGATATACTCCCAGGACTCTTCAGATATATTTGCCATGCTATCACTCTCACTTCACAATGGGGACGCTGAGACCTCTACAGAGAGGGGCAGCAGTTTTGCCCGGGGCCACACAGCTGGGAGCACAGAGTCAGGGTGGCAGCTCGGGTCCCCTTCCAAAGTGGGTTTCCTAACCTCCTTGATTCAGCCTTGATAGGGCAGAAACCAACATGACAACGTTGAGCCAGTATCTGGGAGAAGTGCAGAGGAGACTGGAGCTGAAAGAGAAGAAGAGCCTGGGGCCTCAGTGACCCACTGTGCTTCCTCTCCCATGTGTGAGTAGCCAGGCAGCCTCAGTTCCTCCAAAGTATTTCTCTCCCGAGGCCACGGCCACCTGGCTACTGAGTAAACACGGGTCAGCTGAGGCCCGAGGGGCGGGGGTTGGGGGGGCACTGTCATCGGACTGAGGCCTGAGTCACTTCCTGACCATTGCTTAAGAAGCATCCAGAGCCACAGCCTGAGTGGCCAGCTCGTGCCCTCGTGGGATTATATCCACTTGGGCAGGACAATTTCCCTGGTACCCCCACCTTTCTGGGTTCACCTCTGCCACACTCAGCTCTGTCCTTGTCCTGGGGACTGTGATCCTCATTCCAGAAGGAAACCCTGAGTCTCCTGGACAATTCTGTCTTGCCTGCGCCCAGGGCCTGAACTCCAGCCCCCAGAACCTCATCCCAGCTTCAGAATCAGGATGCCCTTCCCTGACACCACCAACCTCAAAGGTCCCAAACTCCTGGAGCTGCCCCCCACCCCGCCCCAGGCTCATAGCCTCTTCCCTCTTCCTCCTGCAGTGTCTCAAGGCTAGAGGCAGGGGAGGGGCAGGGAAGAGGGTGGAGAATATTCCAGATACCCTCGTGTAGGATGTGCAGAGGGAGACCCAGTTTGATCTGTAGACATGTCCTCATGATGTGAGTGAGGGGGACAGTGTGAAATGCAGACCATTGCCTTTAAGAAGCAAAGCCTTTCAACTCAGAGACACTGCACAGACTTGGAGCCGAGAACATAGCCTCTAGAACCAGGGTCCGCTCACTTCTTCAACCCAGCTCTGCCCCTTAGCCACTGTGCAACCTTCAGCAAGTTACTTAACCTCTCTGTACCTCAGGTTCCTCATCCCTAAATTGGGCATAATCATAACACTGACTCAGAGACCTCTCACCAGGACTAAGGGAGTTGTATATGTAAAACCCTCATAATAATGACTGGCCCATGGCATGCACAAGTGTTCTGGAAAGGTTTTTTTCACTTCGAATGGGCTGATTTCTTCCATTCATTCTCAATACAGCTTTTGATATCCTACTGTGTGCCAGATATGAATAAGGCAGATTCTCTGAAAGATACGCCTGTTGGGCATTACTGTAGGATCACCCTGCCACCCTCACCCTGTGGTGGTCTTCCAGACTGTGTGGGGGGAACTGGGGCCCAGGGTTTGGGGCCTGCAGACTCCCTAGTGAGGTCCCCCCTTGGTGTAGGCCACAAGCAAGTTCCTTTCCTTCTTCAAGACACCCTCCCTTTGATTAAGTGAAGCCAGTGGTCCCCGCCCCTTCCACAACCCCTTCCCCAGGCCAGTGAAGGGTCAGCTAAGTCAGACCAGGCATGTGGACCCCTTATGGCCATTCTCTGTCCCAACCCCCTTTTGGGAGGCCTCCGTGATTTAATTTGAGCACAGAATCTCCCTTGGGCTGCACCAGCCCCCAGACACAGGTGGCAGAAGGCCCTGGCTTGTCATTGCCCTCATGCGGCTTCAGGAAGCCAGCAAAAAACCGTGCAAAACTGGAAATCTGAGCCTGGACTGGATAGTTGGTGATAGAATCACTTCTGGTAATTTTAGATATAAAAATATTGTGGTTATGTTTTAAAAGTAGTCCCTTATCTTTAAGCGATGAAAAAATATTGGATGAAATTACATGATGCCTGGTGTTGCATCAAAATGATGGAAACAAAATTGGCTAAGGGTTGCTATAATCATTGAAGCTGAGGGACTGGGTAACGCAGATTCCCTAGAACCTCACTATCAAAATGTGGTCCAGAGAGCCGCTGAGCCCGGGAGCCGGCACCTTCAGTGGTGAGCAGCATCGGGCTGTTTTGTCTACTTCGGTACTTTTGAAACTTCCCATAAGCAAAACGTTGTGGGGTTTCGTTTTGTTTTTCCAGTATTGTCTCCATTAGCAGCACCACGATCCTCCACGCAGATCTTCCCATCGAGTCCCGGGCCGGAAGGACCGGGACGGCCCTGTCTTCCCACCCTCACCAACCCCACCCCCGCCACGCCGCCCGCAGGAGCCCCCGGGCTCTACCCCGCCGCCGGCGACGCCCGCAGCACCCTCTCCTGCGGGGCAGCGCGCCTGACGCCCGGGCCGCGACTCCGGTCCCGGGTCCCACACCGCCGGGGCTGTCGGGGCAGGTCCGGGCGTGGCCGCACTCGTAGCACCTGGGCCAGCCGGCAGGTGGGACGCGCCGCGGGCCCGGGACCCCGCCCTCGCGCGGGGGAGGAGCGGGCGGCGGGGCGGGCCGGACCGGCGGGCGGGGGGCCGGGTGCTGGGAGCCCGGCGGGCCGCGAACGCAGGCGCCGTGCTGGGGCCGCCGAGACGGGGCCCGGGATGAGCTTCACGCGGAAGAAGGGCTTCTACAAGCAGGACGTCAACAAGACTGCCTGGGAGCTGCCCAAGACCTACTTGTCCCCGACGCACGTAGGCAGCGGGGCGTATGGCGCCGTGTGGTGAGACCCCCGGGACAGCGCGCCGTTGGGGGGCGCCGGGGGCGCGCCGGGCGTCGGGCGGGACCTACGGCGGGCGCGCGGGCACCCGGGCGCAGATGGCGCCTCCCGACGATCCGGGCCCGGCCAGTGCACCTCTTCCTGGACACGCCTCGGGGTTGGGGGGATCCCCGTCTCCTGGGGGGCGCTCGGGGCTGCGCCCCCACCACCTTGAGCGAAGACCCCAAAGCCCCGAGTCCCGCCGGCTCGGAAGACTCTGGCGGAGGCTTTTCTGGGCTGAGCGCTTGGAGCTGGGAGGCCGCGACAGGGCATCGGAGTGGGAGCCAGAAGCCTCAGGCTGTGGCAGAGGCTGACCTGCGGCCACCGCTGGCGCCACCTCACTGTCCTCACCGGCTTTGTGGGGTCTCTGTGGCTTGAGTTAGGACTGGGTCTGGTTCCCCAGGACTTGAACCTTACAAGGGACCCCAGAGTTCATCCAGGCAGATCCCCGTTGTTACAAGTGGGTACCCTGAGGCCCAAAGAGGAAAAAGTGTGACTTGCCAAGGTACACAGTGCCGGGCTCTGGATCTTGTTGGCCTGAACTTGGGTCTGACCCCGTGAAGAACTGCTCCCCTTTGCCCCCCCACCCCACCTCCCCCACCCATCCCTCACTGCGTTTGAAGCTGCTCCCTTACCTCCCAGGTGGTGGGTTCCCTTCCTCCCAGCCCAGCCCGCTGGCCAGGAGGGATTTTGGTGAGGATGGCCTGGGCTCCCCCAGAGTGGCCTGGGAGATAGCACTCGGGAAATGGCGTGGGGGCTGCTGGGGCGGCAAGAAAGCCACAGCCTGCCGACCTGTGCATGCCCTCCAGCTCTGCCATCGACAAGCGGTCAGGGGAGAAGGTGGCCATCAAGAAGCTGAGCCGGCCCTTCCAGTCCGAGATCTTTGCCAAGCGGGCCTACCGAGAGCTGCGGCTGCTGAAGCACATGCAGCATGAGAACGTAGGCTGGGCCCGGGGGCTCTGGGGGCTACTCTGGAGCAGGTGGGCGGGCGGGGGAGGGGCCCCATAAGGCTTCTGACTAGCTCCCCCCGCCCCCATGTGTGGGAGAAATGGCCTGAGAGGGTACAGAGAGCTCAGGACAGGGCCAGGGGAAGGGGAATCGCCTCCTGCCCCTCCCGCCCTTTTCCTCACCTCATTAAAACGAGGAGCCAGGACCTGTCCTGCCTACTTCCCAGGAAGGTTGCAAAGGTTTTTTTGGGCGGTGGAGCAAAATGAACTTTGGGAGGGGCAAACTTACTGTTTCCTCTCTGTTATGAAAAAGTGGGCACGGAGGTACTTTTGATTTTTTTTTGATCTTGGAGCTAGGACGCCCAGCATCCTGGCTGATGTAGCTTCCGCACGTGGCCCCAATAATAAGAAAAATAATTCTAGGTACTTGGGCACTTACTTTGTGCCAAGTGCTGTCCTCAGAGCTTTGCGGAAACGAACGTGTTACTCCTCACAACATCACAGGAGTCGAGTACTATTATTCCAAAGGACAGAAGGGGAAACCAAGGCACAGAAAGACTAATAGGTTATATGGTCAGTCAGTGGCCCAGCTGGGAATTTGAACCCAGGCAGCCTGCCCCAGGCCTCAGTGCATAACCATTAGAATATCCCGTCTGGGGGCACCTGGGTGGCTCAGTGGGTTAAGCCACTGCCTTTGGCTCAGGTCATGATCTCAAGGTCCTGGGATCGAGCCCCACATCGGGCTCTCTGCTCACCAGGGAGCCTGCTTCCCCCTCTCTCTCTGCCTGCCTCTCTGCCTACTGTGTCTCTCTCTCTGTCAAATAAATAAATAAAATCTTAAAAAAAAAAAAAAAAAGAATATCCCGTCTGATAGAAACAGCTGGGAAGACTAGCCACCCAGCGCTGGGCTTAACAACCAGTCTTTGCTCTGGGATACCTAGATTGGTAAAATAATGATTTCAAAATGTTGTGCACAAATCTTAAGCCCCATTCCTCTTCAGCAGACGCCTCCCCAGGGCAACGTTTCCCCTCTCTCTGAACCAGCCCTTTGGCAGGCAAGGATGGATGTGGTGGAAGACCCAAGGTCAAGGGCAGGGAGCCTGCTGACTGGAAGGCCCCTTCCCTGTTCCCTCCTTGATTCCCTTCCCCACTTATGGTTGCCTACTCAAGTTGAGAGTGAGTTTGCACACCTGCCCTGAACCCCAGACTTGGGGGGCAATCACTGTATACTGCAAGCTCGCTCCCAATTAAGGGGCTCTCTCTTCTGCCTCTGCCCTTTTTACTGTTCCTGAGAAGGCGGGGGACCTGCCTCCTGCCAGAGATGGTGTACCAGGAAATGGGGGGTAGTTGTGTGCGTGGCTGGGGCCCCAAGCGAAGCGGGGAGAGGGCTGTGGCGGCTGCCCAGCCTCACTGGCAACCTTTTCCCCAGGTCATCGGGCTCCTGGATGTCTTCACCTCAGCCTCCTCCCTGCGCAGTTTCCATGACTTGTGAGTCCGGCTGTGCTGGGTTCCAGGGCATTTGTGGGCCTTACTTGCTGCTCGGGAGCCAGCTGGGGGAGAGTCCAGATTCGCTCTTCTGCGCAGTAGGCTTCCTGTGCTGGGCTGTCCACCCCTCACCCCTGTGTAATTCTCTCTGGAGTTTCTTGGTGGGGGTTGGTGGGGGAGGGCTGGCAGGAAGAGGTGGGAGGGGCTCTGTGGGGTGCTTGCCTGCCAAGAGATATCTGCTCCTCTGCTTCTCTTATTACGCACTTTAATACCACCAAGACCTCATTGGCAGTCCTCACAGGGTCTGCACCAACTTACCTCGCCATTCCGTGGGGGCCCAGGTGTGGGTCTGGACCTTGGGGGTCTTCCTAGAAGGAAGCCTTGGCTGCTTCTGGCTGATGGGGTGTTTGACAGTCACACAGAACCAGAAAATTTAGTTGTTTAATGCACTGCTTTGCTACTGCAGTGCCTGGTCTAAAATGTAGGAAGCTTTGGGAAGGTGGACTTTTTTTTTTTCTCGTTTTTTTCTCCCAGCCTCTATTTCAGATGCAGCTGAAGGTCCATTTGTTAGGATGATTTTGTTTTAAATTTAATGCAGCGATTCTGAAGAGGTTTTTTTTTTCCTATAAAGCCAGCTGCTGGGCTTAGCACTGGGCATTTAAAGTGGACCAGTTTCCCCTGCCCCCTGGGCGGGGTGGGGGTACAGTTCCTACAGGAAGACTCACAGAGGTGTGGTGGGTGCTCTAAGTATGGTCGGGTGCAGGGGACTGCATGCTGCCTTGGGGCTTCACAGAGGAGGCAAGGCTGAAACTCAGCCCTGAAGGATGAGTAAAGGTTCGCCTGAGGTGGGGGGTGCAGAAGGCATCCCAGGTAGGAGGAACTGAGTGGACAAAGGAACAACCACGTTGCCTGGGACTGGACTGTTAGGGGAATATGGGTAAGTTCAGTGTGACTCGCGAAGGCCAATGGCTGATTTGGTCAAGGGAAGAGTCCAGACTCGATCCCATAGGCAGCCTCAAGTCCACAGAGGATTTGAACGTTGGGTGAGTAGTCAGATCAGATTTAGGGGTGCACTTTAGCAGGGGGCAGGGAAACAGGGAGCAGCTCTAGAAGCAGAGAACGCCTGGAGAATGGCATTCTAGACCTGGATCTAACTAAGGTGGAGGTGATGGGAGGCTGAGAGTGGACCTGAGAACCTTCAGGAGACAGGACTGTCAAAGGGTCGTATCTGTTGGGAGAGGGTGTGGCTGGGAGAGGGGCTGTAAGTCAGGATGCCAGGCTCCTGCTTGGAATACAAGGGGAAGGAAGAACAGATCTTAGGAGAAAGATGATGAGCTCTGTTTTGGACACAACTTTTGAAGAGCCTGTAAACGTTCAGATGTTTAATCAGCAGTTGCAAATAAATCTGGAAAATCAGGAAGCTCTGGGCTCAGCTAGAACACGATGCAATACTGTTGATGAAGAGATCAACAGAGAAATCTTGAGGGAGGGTCAGACTTTGCAAGAGGTCTGACAGGAAGAAAGGGAGCTGTGGGAGTGCCTGCTGGGCAGCCCTTGGTGAGAGTGGTCCGAGCAGTTTCCAAGGGGTGGGAGCAGATGTCAGGTTGTCAGGGGATTGGAAGTTAAGGCAGAGAGTCGAGAGGTTGAACCACTCTTTCTAGAAGTTTGGTTGGGGAGGGAAAGAGGGAGAAGGGGTGGCTCTTTGAAGAATCAAGTCAAGAGGTGGTGATACAAGCACATGAAGACTTTAACAAGTTTGTCAGCCAAGAGGAGAGAACCTGGGTCCATGCGGAGGTGAAGGACAGCAGTGGGGAGGGGACCGTGCATGGAGCAGAGCCCCCGTGAGGGAGAGGGGATGATCAGGTAGAAGAAAGCTTCAGAAAATCACAGGCTTGGGGTGCTTTCGGCTCGGGTCATGATCCCAGGGTCCTGGGATTGAACCCCGAATCATCAGGCTCCCTGCTCCGTGGGGAGCCTACTTCTCCCTCTCCTTCTACCCCTCCGCCCTGCTTGTGCTCTCTCACAAATGTGTGCTCTCTCTCTCTCTCTCTCAAATAAATCTTAAAAAAAAAAAAAATCATAGGCTCAAAGAGACGGCCTCCACCACATCCTTTTTTTTTTTTTTTTTTTTGGTAAATATTCCTTTTTAAACCCATCATCTTTTGTTCTGGACTTTGCCATTACTACCTTGAGCAACAGCCATATTTTGCTGACCTTGACCTGTTTTGCAATCCCATCAGAGGGTGCTGTGGCTCAGCTACTCCTTCTTCCTTCTTCTGCCCTCCTGGAGGCTGTGGGATTACTTCCTTCTTGGAAGGGCAGACGTTTCTGGTGCTTTGTGGAGCTCTCCCAGCCGGGCATGACCCTCTGGGGGAGAAAATATTTGGACAGAAGCAGAAGGAAATGCTGGCAGGTCCTCCTAAGTCACAGCTGTGGCTTCCTGGGGTCAGGGGGTGCAGCAGAGGAGGGCAAGGAGAGGGTGCCTTTGAAGAGAGGGAGCACAGCTCCATTTGGTTTTCCTGAGCACGTTCCAGCTAAAATGCTGATCCTGATCTCTGCCAGTGGGGGTCCACCGTGGTGGGCTGGGAGCCAGAAGCTGGGAAGCCATGTGGGGGTGTCTGGCTGGCTGCCGTGGGGCCAGGGCTGGCAAGAAGCTCTCATGCTTTGCAGCTACCTGGTGATGCCCTTCATGCAGACGGACCTGCAGAAGATCATGGGGATGGAGTTCAGTGAGGACAAGATCCAGTACCTGGTGTATCAAATGCTCAAGGGTCTCAAGGTGTGTGTGTGGCGGGGGAGAAGGAGGGGGCTGAAGGGGAGGAGAGGGGGCCGGGGAGGGAGGGGGGCGTTGGTGTTGAGACCTGAGGTTTGGGGAATGCCCGGCTGTCAGGGCTGGAAGAGCACAGTGGGACAGAGTGGGGGAGGTTTGGAGCTAGCCTGAAGCGCCCGGGATGGAAGCCAGGCCTGGCTTCACGCTTCTCTCTCTCTCTCTTGCAGTATATCCACTCAGCTGGGGTCGTGCACAGGGTGAGTGCTTTCTCTGCGGTGATCCTCAGAGGGCCCTCCGCCCCGGAGAGATTCTGCGCAGCTGGGAAGGAGGAAAGGAGTGGGGAGGCGAAAGTCCTCTGGAGCCTGGAATGTGGATTTTGCAGACCCGGCCTTGGCCCAGGAAGGCCTGCTCAGAAGAATGCTGTGTTCTGGGGAACTTTCTGGATGCTGCAGACAAAGCGGGCCTTGAGCTGGGGGTCTTAGGCTCCGGGAATCGAGAGTATCTTAGAGCTGGCTGGGCCCGAGAGGACACCTAGGCCAGCCCCCTACTTTACACTTGAGGAGATGGACACCCAGAGAGAGGAAGGTAGACCAGCTCTTGTCTCTGCCTCTCAGCCCAGTGCTCGCTCTCTCCTCTCGTCTAGGACCTGAAGCCGGGCAACCTGGCCGTGAATGAGGATTGCGAGCTGAAGGTGAGCAGGTGGGGGCAGGGGCAGCCTGGTGTTGGGGTGGGAGCCTCCTGTGTGTGGCAACTCTTTCTCCCTGTGTCCCCTGAGCCGTAGATCTTGGATTTTGGGCTGGCCCGGCATGCGGACGCCGAGATGACGGGCTACGTGGTGACCCGCTGGTACCGGGCCCCTGAGGTGATCCTCAGCTGGATGCACTACAATCAGACTGGTCAGTGGCCCACTGCCCAGGGAGGGGCCGGGGGGCTTCTCTGGCTGCCTCTCCAGTACCGTTCTGGCTACTCTGGGTGGACTGACCCCCGGCTCAGCTGGTTCGGGTGACGCTTCCTCTCTCCGTCTGCAGTGGACATCTGGTCTGTGGGCTGTATCATGGCAGAGATGCTGACGGGGAAAACTCTGTTCAAGGGGAAAGATTGTATCCTTTGCTGGAAAAGCTAAACTGCACCCTGGGATTCACTCCTTCAACAGACACTTGATTAAATCTCTCTCTCTCTCTCTCTCTCTCTCTTTTTTTTTTTTTTTGGTTAATGAGAAAGTGATACATGCTCCCTGTAGAACGATTTTGTTTGTTTGGTTGGTTTTTGGAGCCCAACACGGGGCTTGAACCCACAACCCTGAGCTCAAGACCTGGGCTGAGATCAAGGGTTGGCCACTCCATGGACTGACCATAGAACAGTTTTAAAATGCAGATGAGGGAATTGCTGGAAAGCAGCCACCTGCTGTTCCACTACCGTGTAGGAAAGACTTCACGTGTTGGCACTGCGCGCTCTAACTGAGCGGCCCTGCGCGCTGTGCGGGTGTTGAGAACATGTGGGTCTGCAGCACCGAACTCAGCGTGAGGGTGGGGTACGGTGACCAAGAGACTGATGTGAGGGTGGCTGACTGGCTGGGATGGGAGCCTGGAAGGCGGCGCCTCCAGGAGCATCTGTGGGGAAGGACCCTTAACCCAGCCTGGAGGATGGGAAGCCTCCCGGAGACCTGCACCTTCTCCTGAAAGCACCCTGGGTGCCTGGGGGTGGGGGTGGGGAGTGATGGAAGGGCGGTGGGAAGGACAGCCCGAGATCCACCAGCAGAGAGTGAGGCCGAGCCTTAACCTGCTGCCAAGACCTGGACCAGCTGTCCCAGATCCTAAAAGTGACCGGGGTGCCAGGGGCAGAGTTTGTGCAGAAGCTGAACGACAAAGCAGTGAGTGGCAGATGGGTCTAAGTTGGCCTAGGCTTCTGCACTTGGCCAACTGGGGGTCACATGGGCTCTAGGCCATTGGGAAGGAGGCCTCACTGGCCCCCTCCTTTTGCCCTGGCAGGTGCTCTGCCTTCCTCCCACTTTGGACTTTGCCCTGAGCCTTTGGCCCAGCTCTGGGGCTTTTTTGGAGTCCCTGCCCTTTACCCCAAGGCCTAACCCCTGAGAGGCTGACCTTGGGGGATTACTCACTGCTCCTCTGTCTTCCAGGCCAAATCCTACATCCAGGCCCTGCCACAGAGTCCCAAGAAGGATTTCTCTCAGCTCTTCCCACGTGCCAGTCCCCAGGGTGAGTGCTGGGTCCTGGCTGTGATGGGGGGCAGCTGCAGCCTGGCCCAGCCACTGGGCTCTCCCAGGCCTGGGGCGTGAGCTTCCTGCTCTGTCGCCGCAGCCATAGACCTGCTGGAGAAGATTCTGGAGCTGGATGTGGACAAGCGCCTGACGGCCTCGCAGGCCCTTGCCCACCCCTTCTTTGAGCCCTTCCGAGACCCCGAGGAGGAGACAGAGGCCCCGCAGCCATTTGATGATTCCTTAGAACATGAGAAACTCACAGTGGATGAATGGAAGCGTAAGAGCAGGGGGCTTTGGGGGTTCTGGTCTGTCTCTTCTTTGCCCCCCTCTGTCTCCAGACCTGGCCTCAGCTGGCCCGCCGCCCTCCCAGATACCTGCTGCCACCCCCTCTCTGAGCAGATACTGTCTCCTGTGTGCACTGCTTGCTCCCTGAGCTGACCTCTGCTCCGCATTTCGTTGGGGGGGCGGGGAGAGGGGCTTTCTCTTGCCCTTGGCCTCCCGAACACACCTTGAGCCAGCCTGTGTGTTTCGCAGAGCACATCTACAAGGAGATCGTGAACTTCAGTCCCATTGCCCGGAGGGACTCACGGCGCCGCAGCGGCATGAAGCTGCAGTGACCTGTCTAGCCGGACCCCTGGCTGAGCCCAGGGACCACCCGTGGCACCACCTGCCGGGGATCTTGCCACTAGGACTGATGCCTGCTGGTCCCTAGGACAGGTCCGGCCCTTCTGGGATTATCCTCTTCTGGGGTGGAGGAGAGAGGGGCCTGGTCCTGCTGTAAGAAACAGACCTTGTAGCTGCAGAATTCAGAGATGTTGGTTGGGAGAAAATAGCTCTGATCACAACCAGCCACATTAAATCGTCCATCTGGAGACTCGCCCACGTGTGGGGTCCTTCCTTGGGGCTGGAGTGGGGCTGGGGGGCGGGCTGAGCCGGGGTGGGAGGCCGTGTGGTGGTGGTGTATTGGTTTGCTGAGGCTGCTGGGACAAATCACCACAAACTAGGCTTGAAACAACAGAATCATATTCTCCCACAGTTCTGAAGGCTGGAAGTCTGAAATCAAGGTGTCGGCAGGGCCATGTTTCCTCTGAAGGTTCTAGAGCAGAATCCTTCCTTGCTTCTTTTCAGCTTCTGGTGGCTGCCAGCCTCTGTGGTGTGCTTGGCCTTGTTGCCGCCTCCCTCCAGTCTCTGCCTCTGTTCTCACAGGGCCCCTTGCCCTCCATGGAGCTCTGTCTGTCCCGTCTGTCCTTATAGGAACACCAGAGATTGAACCGAGGGCTCGCCTTCCTCCAGCAGGACCTCATCTCCGTCCTTACTCATTATATCCGCAAAGACCCTGTTTTCAAATGAGGCGACATTCTGAGGTTCCCGGCCAACACAGATTTTGGGAGGACACCATTTAACCCCCTACAGATGGCCACGAGGGAAGGGCCCCTTTCCTGGGCCCTGGGCTCTGTCGCAGAGCCAAACGTGTCTGGCTGCTAAATTAAGGGAGTTGCAGAGAGAGCTGCAGCTGGTGAGCCGTGGCACGCAGGTTATTTTGGGTGAGTGATAAGCAATCAAGATACAAAACAATAGCGGGCTTGTGGGCTGGGAGCTGCAGAAGGCAGAAATGGGCTTTTTCCAGACTTTATGGAAAAACAGTTCTACTTCCGCCTCCTCAGGAATGGTGCATCTCTCCTGAGCTTTAACCTGACAATGGCTAGGATTTCTCTGTTTGCATATGAAAAGCTTTGGTAGAACCAACTCCCAGGTACCTGTAGTTCTGGCCCTGGGTGCCAGGGGCCTGGTTAAAATTCAGCTTCCTGGGCGCTACACCAGAGATTCTGACTTGGCAGGGTATGGGACTGAGGTTGGAGAACATCTGAATGAAGACCCCCTCCCCCAAGCCCAGGGATTCTGATGTATATCAGACCATATTTAGGAAGACATTTAGTTGTCCGTTCCATTTGTCAAGAGGCCTAAATCAGCAGCGGACAGTGGGAGTCTGGGGCTCACATGGGCTTCACACTCATTTTACAGATGGTAAAACTGAGGCCCGCACAGCACTTTTAGGACAGTGAGACTGTTCTGTATGATACTGTCATGGTGGACACGTGATATATGCGTTAGTGACAACCAGTGGACCCGTCCACCGCTGCCGCCCTTAGTAACAACATATCCATATTGGTTCAGCTCTTGTAACAAATGTCCCACACTGATGCAAGTTGTGAATAATGGGGGAACTGTGAGGCATAGGGTATGAGCCCTGTTGGGAAGGAGTGTATGGAACTTTCTGTACTTTGACACAGTGTTCTGCAAACCTAAAATTGTTCTAAATAATAATGTTTATTAAAAAAAAAAAAAAGGAGCTTGAGGCCCCAGGAGGATGGGGTCACTTACCTGCAGCTGGAAAGTGGTTGTAGGCAGGATTTGAAGCCAGCAGCCTTGACCACTGTGATCTTAACCCATGCTTGGATTCAACGGTGGCCCAGCCTTCCATACCTTCTGGCCTGCCTCTCTGAGCTCCTTTACTGCCTGTCCGTAGAATCTGCTTTGTCTCCCACAGAGTGACCCTGCTGTCAAGGAGGGAGGGGCTGGCCATGTCCTGCAGTAGCCCTGTCCTCCCGAGGTTACTAAACTGCCCCAAGTCCCAAGCCAAGATCCCTCAGTTAAATCCTTTAGCCTCCTTAGACACCACACTGGTCCCAAGAACAAATTCCATTCTTGTCGGCCTGGCATTCAAAGCCCCTTGCCTCCTCTAACATCATACAACCCCACTGCCTCCCATGTTCCTTATCCCAGTGAAGATAGCCAGAACGCCAGTCCTGGAACACACCATGAGGCTCACCCTGAATGTGAATAGGTTAAAGGTTCTGACAAGTCCCGCAGCAAAGAGGTCTGCTCAACATTGTTTAATCCAGAACTTCCCAAATGTACCTAACCCTAGGACCCCATGTGCTCCTGAGAGCCATCACACACTGAGCCCTCTTTGCTCAGAGCAGCCCAGTGCAGCCCAGTGCACAGGTCCCAGTACTCTCCAGATGGGCCTGGAGCTTCCTTCAGAGCATCTGCCTGGGAGGCCCTCCCCTCCTCCCAGGAAAATCCTCCCTGTCCTTCAAGGCTTTGCCTCAGGCTGCCATCCAGGAAGTAGTTCTCCACAATCCTCCCTTGAGAATGGGTATTTCCCTCCCTCTGCCCCAAGCTCCTGTGGACAGCATTTACTTTGTGTGTGGTTCTGTCTCCCATCCCCACTGCACCCTGCGAGCCTGGAACAAATATCTATGAATGAATGAATGAATGCATGAATAAATGGATGACGTCCCGGGGTCCTGTCGATCATTTCTCTGCCCTGACCAGACCGCACGCATGCTATCACGGGTAGCGAAGAACATAGCAGGAAGCAGAAGTGAGTAGTCCTGGCCTGTCTCTTCGAGGGGCTCCCCTGAAAATTTCTAGGGTTTCAGACTCCCAGGTCTTTCCGTCATCATCCCTCAGTGTCCCTCCAATCCATCCCCCCATCCCGGAATTAACCTTTTACGTTACTTCCTTACAATGATCTCAAACCTGGGAGGGTTCCCTGTAGGGAGGCGAGTTGCTGAGCAGTGGGAAGGAGTTCCTGCGTTCAGGCCTCCCCCTATGGGCACATGGCCAGAGTCACAGGAAGTGAGTCCAACTCTAGGCTGACTGGGGGATCTGGGCTCAGTTACTCTTGGAGTTGGCATGCAGGACCTCTGACGAGTCTTGGGTCCCCTGCTCCCAATGGGGGACAAGGGTGGGATCCGCCCTGTGGCAGGTAGGGAAGCTTAGAAGGTCTTGACAGAGATCAGGAAGCTAAATTCAGGGACAGGAGACAGTTGAGTAAGAGAATCTGGATTTCCTCCTTCGAGTCCTTGTACGATAATGCTACTCTTCTACTAAGACCATGGGGGCCTCAGCTGGGGCCTGGCCGCTGTGTCCCCCACAGCAGGGCATGCCTGGCATGTTAGCAGTGGCAGCTCATGGGAGGCAGAGACGGAGGAACCACCCTTGCAGGGAAGAGTCCGGGGTGCATCCGTGCCCCAGTGCTTGCAAGCCCCGAGGCTTGTTTGCAAGGGGGAATGGCTCAGCTTTCGTCCAGGGCCCAAAGAAGTGGCTTTTGTTCTCCACCAGGGTGTGGGAGACTTGCTTCTGAGGACGGAAGGATCTTCCCACCTCTTCTCCCCACTCTTGGCTTTTGTGTCCTTAAATTCAGCGGAAACAATTCCCTAAGAACCATTGCTGGAATGCTTTGGGCTCTGTCCTCATCCCCCCCACCCCCCGAATCTTCCTGTGACTTAAGGTAGGAAGCTAATGATTTTCTCCTTTTCCACAGTGGGTAGCAGAGACCCAATACCATTCCATCAGATTGAAGCTCTCAGGGAGACTTCCCCCGGGAGGCCTCACCCCTGCCCTCCCCACCTGGAGATTTCCTGGAGAAGGGACAGTGCCTGCTGGAATTCTGATCTGGTTCCTCCCACAGGAACTGAACCTCTGCCCTTGCTCTGGGCCAGGGTCCATGAGGCCACTCTGGGCAAGGGGTAGGAGGGTGGGGGAGACTCATGACCATTTTCTGTGCCCCGGATCCTGCCTCAAAACAATATTTTCGTATGCCTAAAAGGAAATACACAGGATTACAAAGGAAAGCTGGTTATGTTGAAATATAGTTGTGAAAACATTTAAGTGTGTGATGTTGTAATTCATGGGTTTCTTTATGGACGCATTAAATAACAAGATCTGGCTGGGACCCTGATAAACTACAAATTTGAAATAGAAATGTGTGTATATGGTGTTTCAAGAGAACTACAGCAACTATAAAGGGAGACGGAAAGCTCTGTGCTTCCTACCAACATCGCTACGACAACCATAGTCTTCAGAACCGAGGGCATGGATATCAGTGGAAGGAAAGTGATAATACCTTTCAAGCCAAGTTCATGGACTCTGAATTACCACATGTGGTCTGTGGTTGGTGCACCCCAGTTAAAAGACCTTGTCTTGATACTAAAATGTGACTGTGGGTACCCTCTGTTATTTTTTTTTTTTTAAAGCTTTTATTTATTTATTTGACAGACAGGGATCACAAGCAGGCAGAGAGGCAGGCAGAGAGAGAGGAGGAAGCAGGATCCCTGCTGAGCAGAGAGCCCAATGCGGGGCTCGATCCC
>NW_019154112.1:6516716-6520718 GCF_002288905.1 Enhydra lutris kenyoni
GTAGAGAGGCAGGCAGAGAGAGAGGAGGAAGCAGGATCCCTGCTGAGCAGAGAGCCCAATGCGGGGCTCGATCCCAGGACCTGGGATCATGACCTGAGCCAAAGGCAGAGGCTTTAACCCACTGAGCCACCCAGGTGCCCCAGCCCTCTGTTATTTCTTAACTGACCCCCTCCACCCTGCCACCATCCCCAACCCTCCCCCGCACCCTGTCTTCTGTCTTGTATAATCACAGAGGCAGGTTGGAAACACATCACATCTGCACCTGGAAGCCTACAACACGTTTTAGCCCCCCATTTCCTGTGTCTCCCCCCCTCACTGTCCAGGTAGGAATGGGTCTGACTGGGGCATTTTGCTAGGGATTTGGCTGAGGCCTATCTTGTTTGTGAACTGCTTGTACTTCTCCCATTCCCACTCCCCAGCATTTCCTCTAAACCATTTTATTGACGAAGACATTGGGACCCAGAGTAGAGATTGGGCCCAGCCCTCCTACTTACCACCACAACTCCTACCAGCTCCAACCATGGCATGAGGATGTTTTGAGATCTGCAGGGCCGGCTCTGTCCCCCCAGCCACCACAGGCATAAAGAGAGCCAGGCCTAGAGACAGGTTTGTGTTAACTGGCCAAGAGAAGAAGCTACCAGAAAAAAAACCATTTGTTTTTATCTTTTTTTCTCCAAAGATCTCATCTTTGGGAATATTTTGCTACGATTCTGGGAAAAGAAAATGTTGGGAGGGAAGTACATCTGAGAAGTGGTATGGCTTCTCCTGGACAGAAAGAGGCAAAGGCCTGTTAGTCCCCATAGTCTTTTGAGACTGTGACCAGCTCCCTGTCAACACCCTGGCTAAAATCAGGAGGAGACTGCTGAATGCGCTCAGGGAGCCTTGACCCCAGACACAGGGCTCCTAGTCTTGGCGGAAATTCCTGTGACCCAAGTATGTCATGTGGCGTGAGAACCACAGACCTGAAAGAGCCCGGTGGACTGGGACAGAAGGCTTCTGTGACAGACACAGTTGGTTTTCTACCCTTCATCTACATACCTTTCTTCCTTAAAGAACCCATATTTTGTTCAGGCTGCAACTTGCACAGGAAAGTGGGCCTCTCCTCCAGCCCCAGATGGCGACCCATGATTGTTCTATACCAAGTGAGCTAATGTTCTCTTTGCTACTTACTGGTTTAGGACCCAGTTCTGACTAAGAGGACCTAGGGAAAGCCTGGGAAGGAGATCCAGGTGGTCTGTTCCTGCTCTCTGCCCTAAAGATAGTTTTATGATCTCTGGAGCTCTGGCAGCCATTCTGTGACAATGAGGAAACAAGCCCAAGGATAAAAAGTCCATACACTGAGGATGATAAAATATAGGGATAACAAGATCTCGATTTCTTGGAGACATCAGAAAGCTGCGAAACCCCTCCAGGGACTGCCCGCCTCCAGGATTCTTCTTATGTAAAATAGCTGAAGGCACCATCACTCAAAGATTCTCCTATGTGTAAGTCACATGTTTTTAACTAATGCAGCATCTCTTTGATTTTAGGTACAGGTTATCAGAGGCATTTTCCTTGTGTTGGGGGATCCATAAGATCCCAGAAGTTTTGTGTAGTTCTAAGGAAGAGCCCAATGAAGACTACAATCGAAATTTCCTCCAGCCCAATAGAATAGAAGCTCCAGCTTCGTCCAGCCTCTCCTTTTTGTCCTCAGAAGAAGAGCAGGACCTGTTTCTAATGCTGCCCTTTCCCTGCATGCGACATGAGTTAAGCCTTGGGCTCTGGAGGCACACTGCCTGCTGCTCTGCCACGAACCAGCCATGTGACCTTGGGCCTCAGTTTCCTCACCTGTAAAATGAAGTTAATAAAAGGAAAGCATTCGCAACAGTGCCGACCCATCACTGAACATTAACTATTATTTTTAGTATTTTTTTCTACCACATCCTCCTTCTTCCTTGCTGACCCCACCTTCCTGACATCTTCCCTTCCTCCTAAGCAGCACTTTTCTGGGCTCACATACTCTCCTTCACATTAAATCCTCCCTCAGTAGGTCCTCAAGGGTCTAGGTCCCCGTGGTTCCTGGCTGTGGAGGTGAAAAGAGGGGCTTTGCATACAAAAAGCCCCAGGGTTAAAAGAAAGAGAACAGCATTTCAGGAAATGGCTCACTTGATGGGGAGGGGGTGGTGTTGGCAAGTTTGAAATCTGTAGGGCAGGCTGGCAGCTGGAAATCCAGACAGGATTTCTAGATCAGTCTTGAGGCAGAATTCCTTTTTCTCTGGAAAACTTCAGTCTTTGCTCTGAAGACCAGTCAACTGATTGGATGAGGCCCACCCACACCAGGGAGGCTAATCTGCTTTACTTAAAGACAACTGATTGTAAATGTTAATCACTTCTAAAAATTGTTTGAGAGTGCCTGGGTGGCTCGGTTGGTTTAGCATCTGCCTTCAGCTCAGGTATGATCTCAGGGTCCTGGGACTGAGCCCCACATCAGACTCCCTGCTCAGCTGGGAATCTTCTTCTCCCTCTCACTCTCCCTCTATGTTCTCCCTCTCTTTTTCTGTCTCTCTCAAATAAATAAATAAAATCTTAAAAAAAAAAAAAAAAGTCTTCAAAGCAGGGACATCTGGATGGCTCAGTCAGGAGAGAGCATGGGACTCTTGATCTCGGGGTTGTGAGTTTGAGCCCCACACTGGGAAGAGAGACTACTTAAAAAACAAATAAAAATTTAATTTAAAAAATATAAATTCTTCATAGCATCATCTAGACTAGTGTTTAAACAAACAACTGAGCACATAGCCTGGCCAAGTTGGGTAAGTGCATACAGGGAGCACCATAAATGTTAGTCTTTTCCACTATGGTCATGGTTGTACCAGGAGGTCCTCAAAATTGTGTCATGATGATGGCAGTACTCTTGGGGATACAAGGAACCACAAGCCACAGTAGGTATGTCGGTAGATAGGTTGCGTAGGTATCTCACAAAACCATGGAGCTGCACTGTGCCCATTTGACTCCTCACCCAATGGAAGGATCCAGAACCTTCAGTGCATGTAAACATTCCCCAAGAAATGGATCTTGAGGAATCCTTCACTCTCTTCTTTCTGTGGAAAGGAAGAAAGTTTTCCCACTGGTTTTCTTCATCTTTGAAGACAGTGGAGGGCTTGGAGCAATACGTCAGAAAGCATTAAATTTCTCATCTTCAGCAACCATTTCACATTTGGTAAGAACTGCATATTCATGAGGCTACACAGCCCAGTAGGAACCAGATGACAGCTCAGTTTTCCTGGAAATCAGGAAATCAATCAAGCTGCCAAACTGAGAGGTCTGCGTTGTGAAATACTGCTAACATTCCAGAAAGTTGTTTTAAGTGAGAGTTATTTTTAAAAAGGAAATTCTTTCTCTCTCTCTTGCTCTTTCTCCGTCTCTCCTTTTTCTCGATTTTTCTCCTCTCCCTCCCTTCCTTCCGGCATTTTTTAAGTTAGTGCTGCCCACTGTTCCACTACTTCTTCTAGTATGTTCAGGCTAGGCATGAGTTTTTAAAAAGTACATGGGAGGGGGGCACCTGGGTGGTCCAGTTGGTTAAGCGTCTGCCTTCAGCTCAGGTCATGATCCTAGGGTCCTGGGATCGAGTCCCGCATTGGCCTCCCTTCTCAGCAGAAAGCCTGCTTCTCTCTCTCTCACTCCCCCTGCTTGTGTTCCCTCTCTTGCTTTGTCTCTCTCTCTCTCTCTGTCAATTAAATAAATAAAATCTTTAAAAATAAATAAAAGTAGGTGGCATGAATTATGGATCTCTCTGTCTCTCTCTGACACCTTTCCTTTGTTTCCACTAATTGGACCCTCCTCTGCTTGTGGTAATCCATGTGCTTTTGTCCATGCTTGTTCCCCACTGTTTCCTGTGCTTGTTGACAGTGAAACTATGACTTCAGCCACCTCCTTTAGATTCAGGAATAAAAGGATTCCAAAAAACATTCTCTGTGTCCAGTATCAAGCTGTAGCTGGGGAGGGGGGAAAAAAAAAAAAAAAATA
>NW_019154112.1:6520818-6541286 GCF_002288905.1 Enhydra lutris kenyoni
TGTGTGTGTGTGTGTGTGTGTGTGTGTGAGTGTGTGTGTTTGTGTGTGTGTGTCTGTGTCTCTGTGTGTCTGTGTTGTATCTCTCTATACATGTATTTTACCTATACAAATATGTATATACATAATTATAAAATAAACTTTTAATAACAGAATAGTTTTAGATTTCCAAAAAAGCTGCACAGAGAATACAGAGAATCCCCATATACCTGGAACCCACTTTTCCTATTATCTTACATTAGTATGGTACCTTTGTTACAACTCATTAACCAATATTGATATCTTATTCTTTTTTTTTTTTTTTTTTTAAGAATTTTTACTTTTTAAGTAAGCTCTACACCCAACATGGGGCTTGAACTTACAACCCCGTGATCAAGTGTCACGTGCTGTTCCAGTTGAGCCAGCCAGGCACCCCTAATACTGGTATATTATTCTTAACTGAAGTCTGTATTTTATTCAGGTTTCCTTAGTTTTTACCTAATGTTTTTTGCTGTTCTGGAGCCCAAGCCAGGATGCCATGCGTCTCCTGAGGCTCCTCTTGGCTACAGCAGTTTCTCAAACTTTTCTTGTTTTCAGTGACTTGGAAGAATACTGGGGGTTTGTAAATGTCTCTCAATTGGGGTTTGCCTGATGTTCTTCTAATGGGATAATGTGTCTTGGGGATGAAGGCCACAGGGCTAAAATGTTGTTCTTACTACATGAAATCAACATATATACTACCAGCATGATTTATCACTGTTGAAGTCAACCTTGATTGCCTAGCTGTGGTTGTGTTTGCCAGATTTCTCCACTGTAACATGACATTTACTCCCTTTTCCTATTCCTTTTGGAAGCAAGTCACTAAATACAGCCCACAGTTAAGGAGGGGAAGTTATGCTCCACTTGAGGAGACAGTATCTAACAAAATGATTTGGAGGTCTGTATGAGAGATGTCTTCAGCCATTTATCTACATTAGCATGGTCTCATTGGCTTATTTTTATACTTCACATAATAAATAAAGTAATAAAATAAAAATAATTAATCATAAATAATAAAAGTTTTACCTTTGACTTGATTTGTAGGTTTTCTTCCTTTCATGGGGATGGATCCCAGATCTTTGAAAGGATCTGGGGATATTGCCCACAGCCAGGAGGACAGCCCTCTCATCAATTGCACAAACAATTGCATGGGGGTGTGAGAAACATTTTTCACTTCCTCCATTTGGATACCGGTCACCCACAAAATCCACATTGGATGGACATCCTGAAGGCCCTTCCTCTCTCATCCATCTTTGCCCTCATGGCTCCTCTTCATCTTTTCCAGCCCTATGTCCACCCACGCCTAGTAAGGATTTTTGGGGGAACCTTCATTCTATTTGCATGACAAAATAGGGCTCAATACAATCAATAACATTCATAGGCACCATAGCTCTCCTTCTACCGCAAGTTTTCTAGGTGCGCTGTTTTCGGTACCATAAATACATCATTTCTAATCTTGACACTAATGACAAGGTAATTATTCCCATTTTACAGACATGGAAACTGAGTATCTGAAGAGTTGAAAAATTTCCCCAAGGTTTCCTCTACCTATAAACCGTGTTCCTTCTCAGTAGTCTCCTTCACTAGTTCCTCTCTTCCCATCTCTTCCTAAAGTCCCTCTTTTCATTCACTTTCCTTGTGACCATGGGCAAACCACTTGCTGTGGGCCTCAGGTGTCCATCTTGCAATCCTGCTGGATAAATTCAGTGAGATGAGTGGAATGCCCCCACACCGGGTTCAATAAGTGGTATCAGTAATTACTGTTCATTTCAAGAGGATTACATTAACTTAATAAAAACCTCTCTCTTTTTTTTTTTTTTAAAGATTTTATTTATTTATTTGACAGACAGAGATCACAAGTAGGCAGAGAAAAACCTCTCTCTTTCTATTCTTGGATCTTTCTTTCTTTCTTAAAAGATTTTATTATTATTATTTATTTATTTGACAGAGAGAGAGAGTGAGAGAGCACAAGCAGGGGGAGCAGTAGGCAGAGGGAAAGGGAGAAGCCGGCTCCTCGCTGAACAAGTGCCCGGGGGCCCTGGGATCATGAACTGAGCTGACAGCAGATGCTTAACTGACTGAGCCACTCAGGCGCCCCTTCTTAGATCCTTTTCTGTTTATGTTCACCTGTTAGTTGGTCTCTTCTCATGGCTTTAACCAGCATCACTATGTCAATGAACACCATGGGGCTATTGCTGGCTTTGGTCTTTCCTTTGAATTTCAGACAAATCAACATCTTCACTTGAGTGTTTTAAAACAAAAATTGGAGGTTTTCTTTTCTCCAGTAGTGATTGAGTAGCCTGTATTGTATTTAAAAATTATGGACTCTGGACAAAATTTTTACAAACACACAATTTGGGGCACCTGGGTGGCTCAGTCAGTTTAGTGGTTGCCTTTGGCTCAGGTAGTGGTCCCAGGGTCCTGGGGTTGAGCCCCATATCTGGCACCCTGCTCAATGGGGAGTCTGCTTCTCCTTCTCCCTTTGCCCCCCCCCACCCCTGCTCATGGGTGCTCTCTCTCTGTCAAATAAATAAATAAAATCTTAACACACACACACAATTTGAAGAAACTAGAGAGAACAAAAATAGGCAGCAAGTGGAGGAGAGTCAACCATTGGCAGAAGGGAGGGGCAGTGGGTAAGATTTGTGATTATAAAAATTTTTGCCTGAAGGCACTATGCAGAATATGTAGCATGTGATGGCCAGTATTCAAGTATAAATCTGCTGGTCTTACTGGTTTGACAAGTCAGAGAATGGGAAAGAAGAGAAATCCAAGATAGGGAGGGTTCACAGAAACTTGCTATTTATTTATTTGCTTATTTATTTATTTAAGGAAGCTGGAGGTTCAACGTGGGGCTTTAACTCATGACCCCAAGATCAAGAGTCACGTGCTGTACAGACTGAGCTAGCCAGGTGCCCCTGAGAGAGGCTTTTTCAAGGTTTATATAAACTTTGACTAAATCCTTGGCTGATTTCTGACTTGGACCTGTGCAGGGATCCTGCTAAGAAACCCAGCAGGAAACAATTAGGGAAAAAAACAACTGGAGGCTGAAAGAACAAGGCAGAAGTTTCAGTGCTGTCCATCTCAGAGAACACAGCATTTGGAATTTTATGTTTGGCAAGTTAAGTGCCTACTAAAAATAAACACTCTTTCGAGGAAGATACCAGAATCTCGATTTTCTACAATATCTCATCTACAAAGCCCAGTATTAAAAATTTTTTTAAAAATCCACTAAACTTGCAAACAGGCAGGCAAATGTGATCCATAGCCAGAAGAAGGGCAGTTCATAAAAATCAGTTCTGGAATAACTCAGATTATTTAATTAGTAGGTGAAGACTTCGAAGTGGGTTAAAAAAACACAATTGTAGTGAATGAACAGATGGGCAAATTCAACAGAGAATGAGAAACTAGAAAGGAATCAAATGGCAATTCTAGAATTAAAAAGTATAATATCTAAAGTGAAAAATTTGCCAGATAGACTTAAAAGAGTATTGAAGATGAAAGAAGAAGGAATGAACTTGAATTAAAAAAAAAAAAATTATACCAACTGAGCAATGGCCCCCACTCATCTTGTGATTGGCAAAAGTCCTTACAATTGAGAAGACAAAGCAAAACTCAGACTGCTGTTCTCTCACTTATCCTACTATGACTGTTACTTCCCCTTGTCTCCTCTCCCTGCACTTCAGTTCCAACAGCCTAATATAACGCCAAGTGGAAGTGGAGATAGTGTGTAACTTCGCTTTGTTTTCAAGGAAGCGCTTAAAAAACACTTAATGTTGTGATTAAGTATGAATGTTTACCGATTTTTGGTACATACATTTTATCAGGTTAAGGGAGTTAGCTTTTCCTAATTTACCAGTTTTTGAAAAAAATTACATAAGAGTGTTAAACTGTATTGATTTTTGCTTTTTCTGTGAAAGCTTTCATGCATTTTTTTTCCCTTCAAGTTTGTTAATATGCTATCCGTATTAAGATTTTCCAAGGTTAGATTCCCTTGGTAAATCTTTCTTGGTCATAACACACACACACACACACACACACACACACACACACACACACAGGTACTACGTTTATCAGTGAGTCTGCTGTGCCATTATCCTCTCTCCCACTAGCTTTATTGGATTAATGGTAAGTTTATTTTAATCTATAAAATGACTTTGGGAGTTCTCTCTCTCGGGCATGCTTTCTCTCTCTCTTCTCTGGAAGAGTTTCTATATTTGTATTAGAATAAAATGTTATGTTCTTTAAATGCTTGAAAGAAATGATTTATTAACCCATCTGTGACTACTGGGTGTGTGTGTATAGCTATTTAATAACTGATTTGATTTTCTTGGTTGTAGGTCTATTCAAATTTTCTGTTTCCTGTTGTGTCAGAGTATTAGGATACTTTTGGCAGGAAGTGACCAAAAATGTAATAGTGGCCTAAGTAACAAGTCCTCTCATCCTTCTGCCTCACAGACCCAGAGTGAAGAGGAGGTATATTTCAAGGCTGGAGTAGATACTCAAGGACATAGGCTCCTTCAGCGTCCTCACTCCCTTATCTTCAGTGGCTGGCTTGTCACTTCATGTTCCCAAGTTGACTACAGAACCTCTAGGCACCATGTGGATCCAAATAGGGACAAGCTGGGAGAATTTGTCTTTTCATGTGGGTCAGCAGCCAGCCTTGGGACTGATCTTTTCTGCGATCAAGGAATCTTTACCTGCTACTTAATTAAATTGGAGTTCTGTGTGTGTGTTTGTATGTGTAAATATGGTTGTTTGAAGAGACAACAAACGGATAGTGTTTGTCAATTACTTTTGGTAAATTGCAATTCTGTAGGAAATTATACTATGTATTTTACAAGCTATATATGTTATATAAAATCTAAGGTTTTAATGTATCAGTATAAAGATTGTCATAGTATTCTCTAAGGATTTTAGGATTTGTGTTATGTCTCTCTTTTCTTTCTTAATAGTGCTCTGGGCATTATCTGTCTGTCTCTCTCAATTTTACCAGAGCTCTTTTACTTTATTAGTCTTTTTTTTTTTTTTTTTTTTTTTTGTAAAATCAACTTTTGGTTTTGTTGATCTACTGTATAGTTATTTTGTATTTTTTTTTTAATTCATTTCTGCTCTTGGCTTTCGTTTTTCTTTTAGGTTTATTTTACTGTTCCTTTTTCTAACTTTTTAAATTGGATGGTCAGCTCATTAATTTTCAATTTCTTTTCCTTTTCTAAAATATACATTTAAGGCCATGAATTTACTTCTCAGCTGCCTCCCAGAAGATTTGATATGTGATATCTTTTTTTTTAATTCTAGTTTTTTAAAAAAAGATTTATTTATTTGATAGAGAGAGCCAAAGAGAGAATATGAGTGGAGGGGAGGGGAGGAGAAGGGAGGAGAAGAAAGTGAGAGAAGGGGGAAATGGGAGAAGTAGGCTCTCCACTGAGCAGAGAGCTGGTTGTGGGGTTCCATCCCACAACCCTGAGATCATAACCTGAGCTGAAGTCAGATGCTTAACCAACTGAGCCACCCAGGTGCCCAATATGTGATATCTTACTTATTATTTAGTATTAGACTTTTTTTTTCAAATCTTCATTATGATCTCTTTTTGGACCAGTAGATTAATTATAATAAGTTTTTACATTCTCAACCTCTGAGATTTAAAATGTGTCCTTTTGTTATACCTTTCTAATTCAATTGCATTGTGTCAAAGGACATGAAATGGCTGCTAATGATTCTCTAAAATAGACTTTGTATTTTAGAGCAGTTTTAGGTTTACAGAATGGTTGAGCTGAAAGTACAGTGGCTTCCATATACTCTCTCCCTCCCTACAAACTTTCCTCTATTAATATGTTTTTAAAGATTTCATTTATTCATTTATTTATTGATTTAGAATGTGTGAATGGGGGGAGGGGCAGAGGGAGATGGAGAGAGAGAGTCACCAGCAGACTCCCTGCTGATCACAAAGCTCTACATGAGGCTCGATCTCACAACCCTGAGATCACGACTGATGCCGAAATCAAGAGTTGGTTGCTCAACTGAGTAAGCCATTCAGGCGCCCCTCCTCTATTATTAACATCTTGTAGTACATTTGTTACCTTCAATGAGCCAATATTGAATATACTCTTATTAACCAAAGTCCATAGTTTACATTAGGGTTCACTCTTCGCGTTGTTCAGTTTCATGTATTTTTTTTTTCCACTTTTCCTGAACTTTATTAAAGAAAAAGCAATGATGGTAAATCTCGAGAACATAGTCAAATTTCTAGGATTCTTCCCTTGAAAATGTGACATTTGATTTCCAAACACATGCCAGAGCATACATGGTTCCCAATTGTACTAAATAGGTGAGAAGCTGAAATCCTAAAACGTTCATCTTCCAACTTTCCCCAGTCTGTGGTCTGTCTTTGGATCAGCAATAATTGCCTGAACAGCTACTATGGCTTCATTAATTTTTGTCTGTAGCTCTCTGAGCTCTTCTATATGCAGCAATCGCAGAATTTGAGCAGCTTCATTAAGAACTGCATCTCCTGTGTCAAAACCAAGAATATGTTTGTCTAAAGCAACAGGCAAGCCCTCTTTCGTTTGATTTGCTTTAGCAACTGCATCCTGTGTCAGGCGCTCCTGGACCAAAATGCGAATTGCCTTAAGCATTACCAGGTAATCATCATGACGCTGAATCTGAAGAAGGTTAGCCAAAGCCATTACACCAGCCTTAAAATCAGGATTATTTACATCCAAATTGATCAATGGCTCTGCATTTTTAGCTGCATTGTCAGCATTTTTTGTGTTATCAGGTACCAAGTCCTTGTATTTTTCAGCATTATCTCCATATTCAAGGCTAACAGCTAAACCAAGAAGCCAGTCAATTGCTTCTTGTCGATCTTGAATCTTGAAAGGACCGTTAACATCTTTGAGATACTTTTCAAAGAACTTGGGCCAGTCACTGCTGTGGATGTTTCTTAAATTACCTCTGTCTTCAATCTTGTAGTGTCTGATTTTCTGGTCTTCAAGCCAAACAATAAAGTTTCTAAATTCTGTTTCATCTTTGCAGTTGAAGCCAGCCGGGTTGTGGTAGTCAAGGGCCGTCAGCTTGCGTCGGAACATGGTCCCCGCGTCTCGCTCTGGTCTCCCGGGGCTTCAGCTGGGAGAGGACAGGCCCAGTTTCATGTATTTTGATAAATGCCTAATGCCACGTATCCCCCATTACAGTATCACACAGAAGAGTCACACTGCCCTCTGTGCTCCATCTACTCATCCCTCCTTCCCTCCTGCTGCACCCCTGGCAAACACTGATCTTTTTCCTCTTTTCATGGTCTTGCCTTTTCCAGAAGATCGTATAGTTGGACTCATATAGTAGGTAGCCTTTTCCCCACTAGTTTTTTCATGTAGCAAAATGTATTTAAACTTTCTCCATGTCTTCTTGTGGCTGGATAGTTCATTTCTTTTTGACATTGAATACAATCCTTTGGGGACGCCTGGGTGGCTCAGTTGGTTGGACGACTGCCTTCGGCTCAGGTCATGATCCTGGAGTCCCGGGATCGAGTCCCGCATCGGGCTCCCAGCTCCACGGGGAGTCTGCTTCTCTCTCTGACCTTCTCCTCACTCATGCTCTCTCTCACTGTCTCTCTCTCAAATAAATAAATAAAATCTTTAAAAAAAAAAAAAGTTGGTTGAATACAATCCTTTGGATGCAACACAGTGTATTTACCTATTTACCTACTGAGGGACAACTCAGTTACTTCCTGCTTGGGGCAATTATGAATCAAGCTGCTGTAAATCTGTGTGAGTTTTTGTGTGGGCATAAGTTTTTAACTCAGAAGCACAATTGCTGGATTGTAGGGTAAGCCTCTGTTTAACCTCAAAAGAAGCCACCAAACTGTTTTCCAAAGTGGTTGCATTGTTCTGCATTCCCACCAGCAATGAATGGGAGGTCCTGTTGCTCCACATCCTCACCAGCACTTGGAGTTGTCAGTATTTTGGATTTTTGCCAATCCAATAGTTGTGTAGTGGTATCTCATTGTTTTAACTTGCAATTCTCTAATGACTCATTATGTTGATTGTCTTTTCATATGCTTATTTCCACTGGATATTGTTTTTTGGTGAGGTGTCTGTTCAGATTTTTGTCCATTTATTTATTTATTTATTTAGATTTTATTTATTTATCTGAAAGAGAGAGACAGCAAGAGAGGGAACAAAAGTGGGGTTGGGGGGTGGAAGAGGGAGAAGCAGGCTTCCCGCTGAGCAGGGAGCCCAATGTGGGGCTTGATCTCAGGACCCTGGGATCATGACCTGAACTGAAGGCAGATGCTTAACTACTGAGCCACCCAGGCGCCCCCAGATTTTTGTCCATTTAAAAATTTGGGTTGTTTGTTTTCTTATTCTATGAGTTTTAAGAGCTCTTTGTATATTATAGAGGCATGTCCTTTATCCGATATATGTTTTGCAAACATTTTCTCCTCTTCTGTGATTTGCTCTTTCATTCTCCTAATAGTATCTCTTGCAGAGCACAAGTTTTTAATTTTAATGAAGCCTAACTTACTTATTCTTTTTTTCATGGATCATGCTTACAGTGTTGTATTGCTCTATTAAAAACTCATTGCTAGGGCTCTGTTGGATTCAGCTCTGGTCATGATCTCATGGTTGTGGGAGCGAGCCCCACATTGGACTCTGTGCTCAATGTGGAGTCTGCTTCATATTCTCTCTCCCTCTCCATCCTGCTCACTCTCTCTTTCTCTCACTCTCTTTTTCTCTCAAATAAATAAATATAATCTTAAAAACAAAAACAAAAAACAAACTCACCTCATCATCAAACCACCTAGATTTTCTCCCATTTTATATACTTACCTGATCTGAAATGTCTGCGTTTTCATTCTTCACAGTATAATCTCTTCTGTCTTTGACTCAGAAGTCAGTGAGCCCTTCTTTCTAGTTGGTCCTGTTTTAGCAGTTCCAGTGATGAATCCCTCATTTTCAGGTACCTATTTTCTTTCCCAAGTCAATAAATGCTCACTATTTTTTCAGTTTTCCAGTGTCTCTGGTCTCAAATCTGTGTCCTTCCACTTTTGGACAGCAATCACTTCACTCTTTAGTCCTCAAAACATTGCCATCAAGGTTAAAAAAAAAAAAAAAAAAAAAAAAGGCAAGCAAATGATAAGAAGGTAGCATTTGGGGCGCCTGGGTGGCTCAGTGGGTTAAAGCCTCTGCCTTCGGCTCAGGTCGTGATCCCAGGGTCCTGGGATCGAGCCCCACATCGGGCTCTCTGCTCCTCAGGGAGCCTGCTTCCTCCTCTCTCTCTCTCTGCCTGCCTCTCTGCCTGCTTGTGATCTCTGTCTGTCAAATAAATAAATAAAATCTTTAAAAAAAAAAAAAAAAAAGAAGGTAGCATTTGCTTGTTTCCAGAACCAACCTCAGGAGATAAAAGAGCAAACACTTCCCAAATTTTGTAATTCGAGCCTGTTTGATCTAAATTTATATGCAGTGCTCACTTGTTAATTAACAGCCTTCTTTATTGATTTTCATTGCAGCTTTAGCAAGAAAACTATAAGAAAATCTTTTAGGTATAGAATTTACATTGACAATATCTCTTAGAAAAGAAAAATGAAATTGTTTCTTCTTATTTTTTTAAAATATTTTATTTATTTTTAAAGATTGTATTTATTTATTTGAGAGAAAGCACTAGAGAGAGATTGAGAGCAAGCATGAGGTGTGTGTGGGGGGGTGGACAGAAGGAGAGGGAGAAGCAGGCTCCCTCCTAAACCAGAAGCCCGACATGGGACTTGAATCCAGGACCCTGGGATCATGACCTGAGCTGAAGGCAGATGCTTAACTGACCAAACCACCCATGTGGCCCTCATTTCTTCTTATTTGCCTTTTTCTTTTGTGGCTGAATGATTTGAGTCCCTCAGGTTTCTAAAAATCATACCTTTATTTTATTCAGAAACAGTATAAAGAAGACATGTGTTTGAGGGGCTTATTAGGCAAGTGATTTTATAAATGACTGCCAGTTCTGATTAAGCATGTTTCTTACCTAGATAACCCATGCAGCCATTCCCAGGATGTCTGCCGTATGTGTTTCATTTAAATAAACTGAGACAAAGGGTTTTTCCCAAGGCTGTTGTGACAAACTTCCACAAACCGGGTGAGTTTAAACAATAGAAGTTTGCTTTCTCACAGTTCTGGAAGCCAGAAGTTTGAAATCAAGATGTTAGCGGGGTCATGCTCCCTCTGAAGACTCTGGGGGAAGAATAATCCTTCCCGGCCTCTTCCTAGCTTCTAGCTGTTGCTGGCCATCCATGTCATTCCTTGGTTTACAGCCACACCACTGGTTTCTGCCTCTGTCCTCACATGATCATCTTCCCTCAGTGTGTCTCCAAAACTCCTCCTTGTAAGGAAATCAGTCATCAGATTTAGGGCCTACCAGGTGACCAGAAGGCTACACAGGCTGAGGGACCCTAGACATCAGGGCTTCCCAGATCTAATGTGACCCATATGCTTTCCAGTATAACCTCATCTTACTAATTACATCTGCAAAGACCTTTTTCCACCTAAGGTCACAGTCACAGGTATCAGGGATTAGGATGTCAACATAATCATTTTGGAAAACAATTTAACCCAAACCAGAGTTCATGCTGTAGGCCTAGGCTATAAACATCAAATTTGGAGGAGGTATGCTAACAAGAAAAACACATAGGACAAAAATGTACCTCAGGAGAACACCTGGGTAGGTAGTGGGATGGTTACTGCTTAGAAGGAGGGCTACTCCAGGTGGAGAAGGTGTCTATTCTAAAGCTTCTAAGAGAAAAAGTGTCTAAATATGTTTGACGTTAGCCCTGAAAAGAGTAATGAGGATAACAAGGAACCCGAATCTTCAGTATTAACTAAGGGAATTATCAACGTGAGTAAAAGTTAAATGCAAACCACTCACAGCTCCATGTGGACAGGATGGGAGAAACCAGGTCTCACAACTGGCCATCAGCCAAGTTATAAAAGGCCGCATAATCACACCTTAATTTTTGTTTCATTTTGTTCCTTGTTTTCATTTCACTTCATGATTGGTTGCTCAGGTGTCTGGTCAATATGTCTCATCTCTGTTACAGATTGGCATTTCCCTCAACCATTTGCTCAAGTCTTAAGAAGCATTGGCTGTGTATATTGTGCCACTCAAGACACCTGAGAGTCCAAAGGGGAAAGGACTCAGAATCTGTTGAGAATTATCTGGAAGGAAAGGGTGTGCTACTGGGCTGTGAATCTTTTCCTCCAGCCGAGGGGCGAGTTTGACCTTGAGTGGAACTTTTCACATTTGCAAGCAAAGTGATTACCCAGTAGAGAGAAATGACAGTCTTGCGGGAGTTGCTATGTACTGACTGCTCATCCAAGGACACCCCAGGGACACACAGTCTCTGGTTGTTGGTTCGTATTTCACTGGTAATTGAAGACAGCCACAGCACTGCCCTAAGGAATGGGAACTGCAGACACTCCCTCCAGGTCCCAGGTGACCAGAAGGTTGTATCGGCTGAAGGAGCCTAGACACGAGGGCTTCCCTGATCTAATGTGACCCATATGCCTACAATTTGTGCCATTCCTCATGACTCACACACAGGCCGTGCAGCACCTAAAGCCACTGGGATCTCCCTCTGCTGTCACAAGTGTCTGTGAAGGCATGGCTGTGCATGGTGCCATCTTCTCTGCTCTGTATCTTGTCCTAAAGCCAGTAATCTTCGGCCTGCATGACCATATTGGGCCCTCTGAGTGTGACTGAAAGCTGAGGCTGAAACCCTCAGGTCTTGTGGTGTCTCAACTCTTAACAAGCGTTGGAGAGTGCAATGAGTGGTTTTAAATGTCAAATGTTATTAAGCAATTACAATATCAATAAAAGGTCATCTCTCAAATCAACAGAGATTTTTCAAATTGATTTATTAGTTCTAGTAGGGGTTTCTTTGTGGGGGGAGGGATCCACTCCTTTCCTACCATTTTATTTTATTTTATTTATTTATTTTTTAAAAGATTTTATTTATTTATTTGACAGACAGAGATCACAAATAGGCAGAGAGGCTGGCAGAGAGAGAAGGAAGCAGGCTCCCCGCGGAGTAGAGCACCCGATGCGGAGTTTGATCCCAGGACCCCGGGATCGTGACCTGAGCTGAAGGCAGAGGCTTTAACCCACTGAGCCACCCAGGCCCCCCTTTACCTACCATTTTATTGCGAAGATTTCCCAATGTAACCCTCCCCATTACTATTATATATTCTTACTCTCCCCTTTGTTCCACAAAATGTATAGTTCACCGACTGACACACACTGCTAATCCAAAGGTAGGAAAGTGGATATCAAATCACACCTCAGTATGCTTTGCCAAGTGCCTTTAACTTTGAATCCTCACCAAAATATCGTGTATTATTATTTTTGAAAAAAACCAAATCCAAAAGACATGATAGGCATCCTTTCCATTTGTTCCAATCTTTTGTGTCACTTAGTAAACTGCACATTTCTCGTTAAACTTATTTTTAGAAATTTTATCTTTTTAGGGGTGCCTGGGTGGCTCAGTCAGTTAAGCATTTGCTTTCAGTTCAGGCCATGATCTCAGGGTCCTGGGATCGAGCCCCATGTCAGGTTCCCTGATTCTCCCTCTCCTTCCCACTCATGCTCTCTCTCTTTCTGTCTCTTTCTCTCAAATAAAGAAATAAAATCTTTTTAAAAAAGAAATGTTACCTTTTTGGTTACAATTGTAAATAAAAGTCTTCTTCCATTAATCTACTGATTCTTGAGTATCCAGTCACCTCACTAAAGTCTCTTATTACTTAATTTTTAAATTGTTACCCTTTGGTTTTCCAGTTGACTAATTATACTATTTACAAACAATGATAAATTTCTTCCTGTTTCAGTTTTGGCAGTTTATATATCTCTAGGAATGCATCCATTTCTTCCAGATTGTCAAATTTGCTGGTGTATAGTTGTTCATATTATGTTCTTATAATTGTTTGTATTTCTTTGGTGTTGGTTGTGATCTCTCCTCTTTCATTCTCTTTTCTTTTTGTTAAGCCTGGCCAGAGTTTATCAATCTTATTCATTCTTTCAAAGAACCTGCTCCTAGTTTCGTTGATTTGTTCTAATGTTCTTTTGGTTTCTATTTTCATTGATTTCTGCTCTGATCTTTATTATTTCTCTTCTCCTGCTGCATTTAGGCTTTCTTTACTGTTCTTTCTCCAGCTCCTTTAGGTGTAGGATTAGGTTGTGTACTTGAAACTTTCTTGTTTCTTGAGAAAGTCTTGTATTGCCATATCCTTTCCTCTCAGGACAGCCTTTGCTGTGTCCCAAAGATTTTGAACAGTTGTGTTTTCATTTTCATTTGTTTCCATGAAGTTTTTAAATTCTCCTTTAATTTCCTGGTTGACCCATTCATTCTTTAGTAGGATACTGTTTAGTCTCCATGTATTTGAGTTCTTTCCAACTTTCTTCTTATGTTTGAGTTCTAGTTTCAAAGCATTGTGGTCTGAAAATATGCAGGGAATAATCCCAGTCTTTTGGTACTGGTTGAGACCTGATTTGTGACCCAGGATGTGATCTATTCTGGAGAATGTTCCATGTGCACTAGAGAAGAATATGTATTCTGTTGCTTTGGGAGGCAATGTTCTGAATATATCTGTGATGTCCATCTGGCCCAGTGTGTCATTTAAAGCCTTTATTTCCTTGTTGATCTTCTGCTTAGATGATCTGTCCATTTCAGTGAGGGGGGTATTAAAGTTCCCTACTATCATTGTTATTGTCAATGTGCTTCTTTGATTTTGTTATTAATTGGTTTATATAGTTTGCTGCTCCCATGTTAGGGGCATAGATATTTAAAATTGTTAGATTTTGTTGGAGCGACCCTTTAAGTATGATATAGTGTCCTTCCTCATCTCTTATTATAGTCTTTGGCTTAAATTCTAATTTATCTGATATAAGGATTGCCATCCCAGCTTTCTTTTGCTATCCATTAGCATGTAAATTGTTTTCCACCCCCTCACTTTAAATCTGGAGGTCCCTTTGGGTCTAAAATGAGTTTCTTGCAGACAGCATATTGATGGGTCTTTTTTTTTTTTTTTAAATCCATTCTGATACCCTGTGCCATTGGGTACCAGATTGGGGCATTTAGCCCATTTATATACAGGGTAAGTACTGAAAGATATGAATTTAGTGCCATTGTATTGCCTGTAAGGTGACTGTTACTGTATATTGTTTCTGTTCTTTTCTGGTCTGTTACTTTTAGGCTCTCTCTTTGCTTAGAGGACCCCTTTCAATATTTTCTGCAGGGCTGGTTTGGTGTTTGCAAATTCTTTTAGTTTTTGTTTGTCCTGGAAGTTTTTTTTTTTTTTTTTTTAAATCTCTCCTTCTATGTTCAATGACAGCCTAGCTGAATATAGTATTCTTGGCTGCATATTTTTCTTGTTATATTCTCTGAATATATTGTGTTGGTCTTTTCTGGCCTGCCAGGTATCTGTGGATAGGTCTGCTGTCAATCTAATATTTCTACAATTCTACAATTTCTACAATTGTTCTACAATTGTAGAAATCTAATATTTCTACAGTTGGGACAAAAGACCTCTTGTCCCAAGCTGCTTTCAGGATTTTCTCTGTCACTGAGGGTTGTAAGGTTTACTATTAGATGACGGGGTGTGGACCTATTTTTATTGATTTTGAGGGGGGTTCTCTGTGCCTCCTGGATTTTGATGCTTGTTCCCTTCACCAGATTAGGGAAATTCTCTGCTATAATTTGCTCCAATATACCTTCTGCCCCCCACCCCCTTCTTCTTCTGGGATCCCAATTATTCTAATACTGTTTTGTCTTATGGTATTACTTATCTCTCGAATTCTCCCCTCATGGTCCAGTAGTTGTTTACCTCTTTTTTTCTCAGCTTCTTTATTCTCCATCATTTGCTCTTTTATATCACTAATTCTCTCTTCTGCCTCATTTATCCTAGCAGTAAGAGACTCCATTTTTTATTGCACCTCATTAATAGCTTTTTTTATTTCAACTTGGTTAGATTTTAGTTTAGCTTTTATTTCCCCAGAAAGGGATTTTATTTCTCCAGAAAGGGATTATCTAGTATATTCCATTATTTTTTTGAGCTCAGGTAGCATCTTGATAATTGTTATTCTGAACTCTAGTTCTGACATCTTGCTAATGTCCATATTGATTAGGTCCCTAGCTATCAATAGTGCTTCTATTCTTTTTTTTTGAGGTGAGTTTTTCCATCTTGTCATTTTATCCAGATAAGAATAGATGAATGAGGTGGGGATAGACTCAAGATGGCAGAGAAGTAGCAGGCTGAGATGACATCAGGTAGCAGAAGATCAGCTATATAGCTTATCAAACCATTCCGAACACCTACAAATCCAACAGGAGATCGAAGAGAAGAAGAGCAACAATTCTAGAAAGAGAAAATTGACCACTTTCTGAAAGGTAGGACCAGTGGAGAAGTGAATCCAAAGCCACAGGAAGATAGACTGCAGGGGGAGGGGCCGGCTCCTGGCAAATGGCAGAGCAACAGAGCACTAAATCAGGACTTTTAAAAGTCTGCTCCACTGAGGGAAATCATTCCAGAGGCTAAACCGGGGTGAAGCCCACGCAGGGACAACGTGGCCCCAGGTCCTGCGGGGTCACAGAAGCATCGGGGGTGTCTGAGTGTCACAGAGCTTGCAGGTATTAGAGCAGAGAAGCCAGCTACAGACAGAGCAGAAGAGTGAGCTCTCAACTCGGGGTTACCTTGAACCATAATCCATGGCATGGGCCACTGTTCTGTGAGTGGGGTCCCCACAGGATCCCGGGAGACCCCTCCTGGAAGAGCTCAGGGATCTGCAGGGTTCGGAGACTCCAGGCGGAGCTGTGTGCCAGAGACAGAGATGCTTGGTAACAGGCTGGGTACGTTTGGAGCACAGCGGAATGCCAGGGAGACAGGAGTGATTGAGCACTTTTCTCTGAGGGTGCACTGAGGAGTGATGCCCCGAGCTCTCGGCTCCAGGTCTGAGATTGGGAGGCTGCCATTTTCATTCCCGTCCTCCGGAACTCTACAGAAAATGTTCAGGGAACAAAAGCTCCCAAAAGCGCCCGAACGGATTACTTAGCTAGGCCCCTGGTAAGGGCGGTGCAATTCCGCCTGGGGCAAAGACACTTGAGAATCACTACAACAGGCCCCACCCCGAGAAGATCAACAAGAAATTCAGCCAAGACCAAGTTCACTTACCAAGGAGAACAGCGGAATTCCAGAGGAGGAGAAAGCAAAGCATGGAATTCATGGCTTTCTCTCCCTGAATCTTTAGTCTTGCAAAGTTAATTTTTTTAATTTTATTTTTTTCTTCTGCTAATTTTTTTTAACTTTTACCCTTTCCTTTTTTAATGTTTTTTAATTAGTTTATCTTAACAATACCTTTCAAAAAAAATCTTTTTGAACCTTATTATAATCATATTTTATCCTTCATTGTATCTAACTTTATTTATTGTATACACATAGGGTTTTTTCTTCTAAAAAATTTGGGGTACAACTTCTAATAGATCAAAATACACCCTAAATCTAGCACTGGGCTTGTTCTAGTCTCTAGCCTGAGCAAATTCTCTCCACTTTTTCTTTATTCTCCCAACCTACTTACCTTATCAACTCCTTTTTTAGATTAAAAACTTTTTTTTTCATCTTTATAGTCATATTCCATCCCTTCATTGTGTTTACCCTTATATATACTTTTCATTCTTTAAAATTTTGGGAGGTAGTTTCTTCCAAGAGACCAAAATAATCCCCAAATTAAGTGTGTGACCCTGTTCTAGTCACCAGTCTAATATATATATATATATATATATATATGTATATATACATATATACATATATATATATATATTTCTTTTTTATATTTTTTCTTTATTTGTTTTCTTTTTAAATTTTCTTTTCTGAACTTCTTTTTATCCCCTTTCTCCTCCGCTAAGATTTGGGGTCTCTTCTGATTTGGTTAAAGCACATTTTCCTGAGGTCTTTGCCACCCTTTTAGTATTTTATTTGTTCCTTCATATATTCTTATCTGGACAAAATGACAAGGTGGAAAAACTCACCACAAAAAAAAGAACAAGAGGCAGTACCAAAAGCTAGGAACCTAATCAATATGGACATTGGTAATATGTCAGATCTAGAGTTCAGAATGATGATTCTCAAGGTTCTAGCCGGCCTTGAAAAAGGCATGGAAGATATTAGAGAAACCATGTCCAGAGAAATAAAAGCCCTTTCTGGAGAAATAAAAGAACTAAAATCTAACCAAGTTGAAATAAAAAAAGCTATTAATGGGGTACAATAAAAACTGGAGGCTCTTACTGCTAGGATAAATGAGGCAGAAGAAAGAATTAGTAATATAGAAGACCAAATGACAGAGAATAAAGAAGCTGAGCAAAAGAGAGACAAACAACTACTGGACCACGAGGGGAGAAATCGAGAGATAAGTGATACCATAAGATGAAACAACATTAGAATAATTTAGATTCCAGAAGAAGAAGAAAGAGAGAGGGGAGCAGAAGGTACATTGGAGAGAATTATTGCAGAGAATTTCCTTAATATGGCAAAGGGAACAAGCATCAAAATCCAGAAGGTGCAGAGAACCCCCCTCAAAATCAATAAGGATAGGTCCACACCCATCACCTAATAGTAAAATTTACTTAGTCTTAGCAACAAAGAGAAAATCCTCAAAGCAGCCTGGGACAGGAAGTCTGTAATGTACAATGGTAAAAATATTAGATTGGCAGCAGACTTATCCACAGAGACCTGGCAGGCCAGAAAGAACTGGCATGATATATTCAGAGCACTAAACGAGAAAAACATGCAGTGAAGAATACTATATCCAGCTAGGCTATCAATGAAAATAGAAGGAGAGATAAAAAACTTCCAGGACAAACAAAAACTGAAAGAATTTGCAGGAAATATTGAAAGGGGTCCTCTAAGCAAAGAGAGACCCTAAAAGTAGTAGATCAGAAAGGAACAGAGACAATATACAGTAACAGTCACCTTACAGGCAATACAATGGCACTAAATTCACATCTCTCAATAGTTACCCTGAATGTAAATGGGCTAAATGCCCCAATCAAAAGACACAGGGTATCATAATGGATAAAAAAACAAAACCCATCAATATGCTGCCTACAAGAAACTCATTTTAGACCTGAAGACACCTCCAGATTTAAAGTGAGGGGGTGGAAAACAATTTACCATGCTAATGGACATCAGAAGAAAGTTGGGGTGGCAATCCTTATAATCAGATCAATTAGCTTTTAAGCCAATGACTATAATAAGAGAGGAGGAAGGACACTATATCATACTCAAAGGGTCTGTCCCACAAGAAGATCTAACAATTTTAAATATCTATGCCCCTAACATGGGAGCAGCCAACTATATAAACCATTTAATAACAAAATCAAAGAAACACATTGACAATAATACAATAATAGTAGGGGACTTTAACACTCCCCTCACTGAAATGGACAGATCATCCAAGGAAAAGATCAACAAGGAAATAAAGGCCTTAAATGATACATTGGACCAGATGGACATCACAGATATATTCAGAACATTCCATCCCAAAGCAACAGAATACACATTCTTCTCTAGTGCACATGGAACATTCTCCAGAATAGATCACATCCTGGGTCATAAATCAGGTCTCAACCGGTATCAAAAGATTGGGATCATTCCTTGCATATTTTCAGACCACAATGCTCTGAAGCTAGAATTCAATCACAAGAGCAAAGTCAGAAAGACCCCAAATACATGGAGACTAACCAGCATCTTTCTAAAGAATGAATGGGTCAAGCAGAAAATTAAAGAAGAATTGAAAAAAATTCATGGAAACAAATGATAATGAAAACACAATGGTTCAAAATCTGTGGGACACAGCAAAGGCAGTCCTGAGAGGAAAATATATAGTGATACAAGCTTTTCTCAAGAAACAAGAAAGGTCTCAAATACACAACCTAACCCTACACCTAAAGAAGCTGGAGAGAGAACAAAAAAGAAAGCCTAAACCCAGCAGGAGAAGAGAAATAATAAAGATCAGAGCAGAAATCAATGAAATAGAAACCAAAAAAACAATAGAACAAATCAACAAAACTAGGAGCTGGTTCTTTGAAAGAATTAATAAGATTGATAAACTCCTGGCCAGACTTATCAAAAAGAAAAGAGAAAGGACCCAAATAAATAAAATCATGAATGAAAGAGGAGAGATCACAACCAAAACCAAAGAAATACAAACAATTATAAGAACATATTATGAGCAACTCTACGCCAACAAATTTGACAATCTGGAAGAAATGGATGCATTCCTAGAGACATATAAACTACCAAAACTGAGCCAGGAAGAAATAGAAAACCTGAACAGACCCATAACCAGTAAGGAGATTGGAACAGTCATCAAAAATCTCCAAACAATCAAGAGCCCAGGGCCAGATGGCTTCCCAGGGGAATTCTACCAAACATTTAAAGAAGAATTAATTCCTATTTTTCTGAAACTGTTCCAAAAAAGAGAAATGGAAGGAAAACTTCCAAACTCATTTTATGAGGCCAGCATCACCTTGATCCCAAAACTAGACAAGGATCCACCAAAAAAGAGAATTACAGACCAATATCCTTGATGAACACAGATGTGAAAATTCTCACCAAAATATTAGCCAATAGGATCCAGCAGTACATTAAAAGGATTATTCACCACGACCAAGTGGGATTTATTCCAGGGCTGTAAGGTTGGTTCAACATCCGCAAATCAATCAATGTGATACAATACATTAATAAAAGAAAGAACAAGAACCATATGGTACTCTCAATAGATGCTGAAAAAGCATTTGACAAAGTACAGCATCCTTCCTGATCAAAACTCTTCAAAGTGTAGGGATAGAGGGCACATACCTCAATATTATCAAAGCCATCTATGAAAAACCCACTGCAAATATCATTCTCAATGGAGAAAAACAGAGCTTTTCCACTAAGGTCAGGAACATGGCAGGGATGTCCATTATCACCACTGCTATTCAACATAGTACTAGAAGTCCTAGCCTCAGCAATCAGACAACAAAAAGGAATTAAAAGCATCCAAATCAGCAAAGAAGAAGTCAAACTATCACTCTTTGCAGATGATATGATACTATATGTGGAAAACCCAAAAGACTCCACTCCAAAACTGTTAGAACTCATACAGGAATTCAGTAAAGTGTCAGGATATAAAATCAATGCACAGAAATCAGTTGCATTTCTATACACCAATAGCAAGACAGAAGAAAGAGAAATTAAGGAGTCGATTCCATTTACAATTGCACCCAAAACCATAAGATACCTAGGAATAAACCTACTATAGAGGCAAGGGATCTGTACTCAGAAAACTATAAAGTACTCATGAAAGAAATTGAGGAAGACACAAAGAAATGGAAAAATGTTCCATGCTCATGGATTGGAAGGACAAATATTGTGAAAATGTCT